>NW_020228253.1:654331-735658 GCF_003070985.1 Temnothorax curvispinosus
TCTCTCTCTCTCTCTCTCTCTCTCTCTCTCTCTCTCTCTCTCTCTCTTTCTCTTCACGAGTAGACGCGATTTGATACGAGCGGACAGAAGCAAGTAACGAGCGCATTGACAAAATATTTACCCTTGCCCCGGCGACGACGGAACGAGAAGAGAGGTGCGCGAAAAAAAAAGCATTTCGATGCTCCGCTCGTATTTCAACGTAAACCGCCAGCACGTTTGATACGCAAATTCGCGTACTTTCAAATGCTCGGCGGTATCGATCGGCGTCCTATCGAACTCCTTTGAGGACGAACGGGGGGTAAACGTCGGAAACTTTACGGGAATACGTTACTCCTCTTTTCCTCGCGCGCAAGCTTCCGCCGATAAAACCGGCTTACGCTAAACATTTCCGTCGAGGAATCATTTCGTTCCACCGCCCTTTTTACGATCGCAAGAGATAGACAGAGAGGGGGCGAGGGGAGGGAGGCGGGATGAGAGAAAGAGAGAGATTGAAATCGCGGTCGATAACACGGAAGTTACGTCGATGTCGATGAATCGTTGTGGAAAAATAATTTGATGCAGAGAGATTGGTAGAGTCATTTAGCACAAAAATTATCTACGCTAGTCAACGCTAGTCAACGCTAGAAAACTGCAAATATAAATTATATAACTGAACTTTATAATCCTATAAGCTATAATGCTAGAAGCATTATGTAAAAAAAAAATTATGATCGATTTATTAATTTCCAAATGTTCATAATTGTCTAATTACTTTCTAAACAATATTCAATATTTTTCAAGCATGCCTGATAATTTATTAACATCTACATTTTATAGAGAAATTTTCAAGGAATTCCAATTATCCCACCAGCTCCTGAAGTATCAGTTTGCAATTTGTGCTAACTCGCCGAAACTATTCAAAAGCGGCATCAAAAATATGTATGTGCCGAAACGTTATGTAGATATATAACTAACTCGATAGTTCATCTTCGTTATTATATTTCAATTAAACTGATAAATTCTTCGTCTTCCTCTTTCGTACAAAGACTTGGAGACTTTCTCGCTTTAGAATTGATATATCTCCTCTTTCCTGATCAGTTTCTGGCCACTTTTTTCTTTTTCGAGCTCTAGCGGCAGTATACAGCGCGCTAGATAAAAAAAAAACCGATGAACAATCTCTGTTGAAACTCATCCCGTGGGGTCGCACAAGCCACATGGTCGTCACGACATCGATTACATTTCCTCGCAAACAGTTCTCGCCGCAATAACGTCGTCTTTCGAAAACTCGCGTTAGCATTTCCGATCGAGTTTCCGCGCCAGATGTCAAAGGAAGGGATAGCGTGCCCCATTCTATCCCTCCCCGCGCATTTCCCCCCCTCTCTCTCTCTCTCTCTCGCCCAATCTCAGGGGAAGTCAATTGGAATCCAGGGGAGTGCACGTGGCATCGTGGGTTAGCATTTCGAAGATAATTAGGCACGCCAGCTAATAACGGGACGCGAGCGAGCGTGGAAAACAATACCAGATGTCGTCGTGTTTATGGAAATTCATGTTAGGTCGGATGGCGCGTTAGGGTCGAGATAACGCTTGCAAATCGTATTACATCGAGCCCTACACCAGTCACCCCCCGTGCCACGCTCGTATATGTATACACGCGGTATCTGTTAGGTGTGACCTCACGAGCGTCAGAGCGTTGTAACTAACCTATAGCAATGTCATCGGCAACACGCGTCCAGATTCTCGATATGCTAAAGAAATAAATTAATATATAACGCTGTTAAATGTTAAGGGATGACATTTACGCTAATGCCTTTATTTAAATAACATTTTGCTATTTTTAGCTATCATTGTGTGTCAAAACTTATTATTTTAATAGAAAACAGTATTAGTTGGACTCCATTGGTTTAGTTAAATTAACATTGTTTAGTTAAATTAAGTAGAAGCAGTGGCGACCTATGATTAAAAATAACTCAAATTGAGTATAATTTGACACTACAAATTTAACAGTGTATAAGGTAAATGATTTTGCTAATTCTATCAGATTAGCGTCAATATTCATCCAAGAACGCAAACTACAATAATTAACAAATAATTTAAAATATTAAGAATTTCTTGATCTACGAATTCGTAAATATATGAGACAATATTACATTTACGCACTTATAAGTCTAACAATAAATAAATTTGTATATGCTATATGGAAAAGATCTGATAACTGATAAGATCTTATAGATCTCACAATTTATTGATTTACATATAAATTGGCCAATTACTATAGATTGATTTGCAGGTAGATTAATATAAATGCGTATATAGATTGATAGTTCTGTAATTCAACTGTAAAAGCATACTCTATAAATTCCGTATATCTTTATACGTCCGGCAATATTAAAAATAATACAAAAGTTAGATATTGTACTAATAAAATTAATAAAATATTGTTTTCTTTGCACTATATCTTATTTTCTTTTTCTTATTTTCCTTTAATTTTCTGCTTATTTTAATATTTATAAAGTCAATAAAGATTTTAATGTCTCTGCATTAATACTTCTGTTATATTTGTACAAAACTAAATGAGCAACGACAAGCGACAGCTAAACAGAGTCTGGATAATGTCAAAGAACAGATTGTTCATCTTCTAAATGCCAAGCTATGCACGCAGTCACACAAAGTCCAACGATCTCTGTCTCTCTCTCTCTCCATAGGGTGTCTCCTTGAATAATAATCGTAGGTGACGACCGGTGTGACAGCCCTATATACACGGAATATCTGAACGGGATTCTATGGACTTGGCGACGACTAACCATGCATGATCGCGCGCAACCGAGGAAGGTTTACTATGTAAACAGGGCGCCGACGCTGACATGGTGCGTCATTAGTGGTCGGGTACAAACGCGATCCTTTCACCGGATTCCTTTCGGTCTTATTCTCGAGAAAGAGTCTGTCCCGTAGCGCAAACGAGCGCTTATTTTACGGCGGTCCGCAAGAACACACAGAACAAAGAATGCGAATACATACTTGTTTCTCAAACACATCAGGAATACAGACGAGAATAGTCTATCCAAACAAACGAACTTATTGTCATGGCTAAATAGTAAAATAGTAATAGTAATAAGTAATAGCAATAGCAATAGTAATATTTATTGTAATAGCCAAATATTTAAATTCGTAATACAAATTTTGAACTGTCTTTAATAGTGATTGCCATTGCTTTTCAGACGTACCTTCTCAACGCAATTAAAAAATATAAAATTTAAATGGCCAAAGCTCTTAAAATGTATATAACGTTTATTTACATTTATATGCACAATTCAAGTGCATATAAGTCTCGTAAAACTAGAATATGTCAAAATTTTAATGAAGCTACGATTATTGCACGAATGCCATAGAATGTTTATTGGTTTTCAAAAAAATTTAAAGACAACGTTAATTAGTATCGCAATTTTGTAGAATTCCAAGTGCTTCTTGCTTTGTCATTTCTTTTTAGCAATTCTCCGCCGATAATTTTCATTCAAAGAATCGCGAATCTTTCATCGACGTATGTAATATCAGAGTTCTGGTGAACAAATCGATCGGGAAGAACGTGAGAAAGTCAGAATGGGGAGGGGGAAAGTGGGGTCACAGAAGGTTTATATTGGAATAATTTATCGTTCGAAAGCCTTTATCAGGGATGGCCGAATTGATGTGAAAAGCAGCAACGATTTGCGGCGGTGGTTCGCCAAAGCGACCGACTGCCTCTCCTCGCCTGCGAAATTTCGGCACGAGGATGGTTACTACCGGGTTCCGCTCCCTCCCCCCCCTCTCATCGACGTGTACCGACGTTTCGACGAATTTTCGAATTTTCCAACGAAATTCGAGCAAATTCGGCCGAACGAACACAACGTCGGTCGGCCAAAATTTATGCGTGGTATAAATAGTTTACGGTGCGCTCTCTCTCTCTCTCTCTCTCTCTCTCTCTCTCTCTCTCTCTCTCTTTCTCTCTCTCTCTCTGTCTGCAACGCGGTTTGAGGGCGCATTTAGGTACGTCGACCGGGGTCCGAGGTTCGAGGGGTGCAGGGTGATTGGGCGTCGCTGGTGGCGCGTGCGTTTGTGTGCCGGACTCGTGGGTGGTGAGAGTTAGGTGGATCCAATCGTCAGTTAATTGCTTAGCCGCGCGGCCCGCAATATTGTCGGGATTGGATTATAAAGTTTTCCATTCAGAATTAATTGCACCGCGACACCTGCGCGCTTGCGGGAAGAGTCGCCGTAACCTCCGAGGGGGCGGGCCACCCTCTGCCCACTGCCCGCAATCTTCTCAGATAAGCCCGGAGTTTCCTTGTTCTTATAATATAGTATTGAAACACTCTTCGCCGCGGAAAGGACGAGGGAAAAAAAACGCTGCAACGCTCGCGTTAAATTAAACTACCAGTCTTCGAGATATCAAGCGGCGAAACGTGGCTGCTTGTTTTCATACAGCTAGCATTCTATTTCTCTCTCTTGTCTCCCAAGTTCTGCAGAATTCGCGCTTGAATCATTTATCTATTTCCCTGGAACAAGTCTATAATTAATAACTGTGTTAATTCTGAAAACGCTTAAAAATTTCGTTTAGATAGCATACTTGTATTTATCAATATGCCAACCGCCGATTTGTACTTCTACCGCGATAATTTCCCTTTAGAAGCAAACGTTGCGATAAAATCGCAGAACGTTTACCGTGCTTATGTTTCAATTAATTTTACCGTTGATAAGAAAGTTCCGAGGAAGCAAGTGCCGCGTAACACATACATTTTTTTCGTTTTAATCTATTTTATTCACAACACGCAATAAAAGGCATCTCCGTTTGTAGAATGAGTTTTTAAACATTCTTCCGCGCTTTATCCCGTATACCGCTTATACGCAGCCTATCGTGAAATAGATTGAAATCATCGAGGCGTGTGGTACGTGCGCAAGCGTGTACACTTCTCCACCCATTTGCGTGCATATATGCACGCACAAAGCGAGGAATATGGCGAGTCGTATCATGGGTCGGCGAGAAAATTACGCTTGTTCGTTTCGCCCCAGACTGTCTCATCCTTTAACCTCTCCTCCTCTCCCCCTCTTCACGTTTTTCCCTATCCACTAATCTTTTTCTACCTGCTCTCCCATCTTTCTTTCTACTTTCCGACACCCCCCTCTCTTCTCTTTCTCCCCCTCTCTTTTTATCTCTTTCTCTTACATGATTTTATTCCCCCATTCCCTTCTAAACCCTTCCCTTATAAACTTCGTTCATTGCCCTTATCGGTAATGGAAGATATAAATCTAGAAATATTTTACGATGGTAAAAATAAAATTGAACGTTTGATAAAAATTCGAAGAAATAAAAACGTTCGATCTGGAATCTAAAAATGTATACCTAGCAACGTGAACTCCAATCAAAAAAATACGCAGATCTAAATTAAATATAAAACTCAGAGAACTCAATAATGAATGTATACGCGTGTGTTCGTGTATGCGTGTGCGTGTGCGTGTGCGTGTCTCCTAGAAAATTTAAAGCTATAGATAATGTATCTACAACTCCAAAACAAGGACGCAGCCTGTTCGCCCTCGTTCAACAAATCACGCGACTGTGCGAGCGCGACGACGAATCGTTAATCATTACGCGTGAATTTCACGTTTCCATTTGTCACTACCAAACATCCGTTTTTCCTTTTTCAATCGTCGAACGGCCTCTCTCCCTCTTCCCTTCTCGCCCGTCAGCTGGCGATTATTAACTCGTTATTCGTACTGCAATGCCGCACGGTATATTCATACTACTATTGCTCGCGCGCGTCGTGTGTAACGAAGAATCGCCGAAATGTTACATCGTAGATTCCGATAAATCCTATTCTCGCCTCGCTACGGATGATTCCATTGTTTCCGTGAACAGAAAATGAATCGGTAGAGAAATACAATTGTCATCTCGCTTTGTTTGCGAATATAATGTCGGAATTGCGAGGGTTTTATTCTTTCAATAGATCGGGATCCGGAAGTAATGTTGAAAACTTCAGCAACACAACAAGATGAGATATAAATAAAAACCTATTGACTTCTCTCCCAGTTTGCTTCACAAAAATTATTTTTCAAAAACGTTAAAATGCTTTCAAATACATCAGAGGTTTGATCCGTATTAAATAATAATATAAAAGTACCATAGAAACCACGTAAAATCACGCAATTAAAGATTAAAGATCTTATAGCTTTGCAATTGAAGATTTTAAACAATTTTTTCATTGATTAAAATTTTTCAGATTCAATATATTATTCAATTATTGTTATATATCATTATTCATTATTTTCTGCAAAAAAATAAACAGTTTTTTATAATATAATATTTTAAGAAATAATGACTTTAATTACAGTGTCTACCATCCTTTTTAATGCATTACAAAAATAAGAATCCATGGAGCAGTTAGCGGCGCCGTTACGCCGTTGATATAATACCTCCGTCCTTTAATAAGTCGACTAAAAGATCATCATTGTGAGATGCAGGCTCCTTTAATGACATATAAACATCGTTGCCGGTTTCATTAAACGTGATTATTTACAGATCCATTCTGACCACGAGAATGAATATTCAAAGAAAAGAAGAAACACGCAAAAATCTTGCAAAATCCAATATATTGTCCTAAAAGGTAATCTAGAAAGATAATATAGTACTTTATTATAATAATATATGTTGAAATAAAATTCAATAAATTAATATCAAAATTAATAATAAACTAACGTAATAAGCTTGAATCAAACCAATGCAGGCTGCAATTGCAGATTTATTACATTCTCTGCAGATAAACGAAAAAACATCTCATTTTGATATAGTACTTTATTATAATAATACATGTTGAAATAAATTGCAATAAATTAATATCAAAATTAATAATAAAGCAACGTAACAAGCTTGAATCAAAACAATGTAGACTGCAATTGCAGATTTATTACATTCTCCGCAGATAAACGAAAAAGCAATATCTCATTTTGATATTGTTGCGAAAAGATTAATTAAGATAGCACTTGTGTGTGAGATTACAGAGTTTCCCCCTCAGTTGAAAAACTATCCCCGTCATTTTTCTACACAACTCCAAACGAATTAACGCGTCAGATCCTTATTCGCTCGTTGTACTTTCTCCAGCTTAAAGTACCGTAAAGACGATCCATCATTTCTCAGCTTTGCAGGACGTGAGCACAGGTGTGTAGCAGGTACAGCGGAATTCTGTAGTGAGGCAGCGGCCACACGTGTCCAGGAAGCGGAAGAGTTTCTTAAGGATCCTCAGGAATCCATCTCAGAAAGCCTTCGAAGCACTCCGTTTCGTTTCTGCCACGCTCAGTGTCGCACGGACTGCAGATGCATCCAGTGATATAACCATACAGTTATGTCTGACTCGATGGAAATGTCGATACTTTTATATGCAATATTGAACGCTCCAGTTGCATTAGTAAATATCGTGAAAAGCAGCGGAGTTTCAATAAATATTCGAAAAAAAGTTAATAATATCAACATCAATATATATTATCTGTATATTAATGTTACTCCACGTATGCACGTAATTAATATTCTTATGAAAATTTAAATATTTCCCGAATTTCGCAATAACAGATTATATTCACGATATCACGTACCCAATAAAATAGATATCTTTTTCTTTTCTCTATCTCATCTTGTCCGCTTATTTCCTCTTGCGGAATGAACCCGAAAATGGAAATCGCTTTTTGCTGCCAGAAGCCGGCTGCGCACATCCCTAAACTACGCAACAAACGCGCGCGTCAACTTATATCCTTGGACGATTCATCGTTAGCAAGAAGTCGAACGTAGTTTCCTGTTGCTTTTCGAGTTCCGCGCACATCATTAATCTTCTTTCCCCCCTTTCGTGCTTCACATGTGCTAAAGGGACATGTGAATCGATCCGCATGTTCAATACACTAGCACTCGCGCGCACGGTCGATTGACACAGTTAATTCACAATATAGGGAGAGCTAGCAGCAACAACATCAACCGATATCAAGTTATGCGCGGCGCAACCATATATAACAACAGTAACGTAATGTTGCTTAACATTAAATTTGCGAGTAACGTTCTAAAATAAATTTTACCTTGTTAAGAGTATCGATATGACAACACTATCTCTCCATCACTTGATTAACGTACGCGATTAATTAATACTTCACCATCAGCTAATACGTTTACTGTCATATGTTAGCTAATTTAATTAGCTAACATAGATAGTATTTCGCTTAATTAAACGTCAGATATTATGAGCGACAAGCAAACGCATTGCCTATTTATTGACCTCGCGATATATCAAATCGTAATTTTGCTCGCGTGACACGCATACGAGAAAGAAAATCTTCGAGCACCTGCATAATTATTTCATCTATTAGCCCGCGTGTTCGGATTATCATGTAAATAACAATTGAGCGAGTTAAAAGACGGCGGACGGATGGGGAAGAAATTGCGGAGCTTTGCTAAAACAGGTTACTTGAGGGAATGGCGAAACGACTTTTTTTATTGCTATGCAAATAAGGCCAGCTTCAATCTCGCCGACACACTGCAAACTCGATTTTTTACACTTCGAGATAGTTTCGTCTCCTCGTTCTGTAATTTCGAGAGAATATTTATATATTTTTTTAACTACAAGCCTCGAATATTTAAAGGGTACTTAAGTTAATTAATTAAGTAAATTCGTAATAATACAAAGTATTGAAAGTAGCTTTTTCGAAATATAGAATTCCTTATACTGATCCTAAATCTACAATAAGATAAAATCGGTAAAACTTCGGATTAAGGGCGACCTCACCGATTTCAATGACCTTGATATATGTTGTCAAGGTCATGACCCCGAGTGACCTTCAGAAGGTTTTAGCCGTCGCTCGTTATTCGTTAAAAACTTATTAACAAAAAAAGTTTGGAAAATATAGCAGCTATTTGGAGTATTGGAAGGCATAAATGACTAATATATATGTCGAAATAGTTCACGTATACACTTTCTACACGAGACAAGTTGTCACATGAGTTCATGGCGTGCTTTACACAAGCTCGTTTATATATATACATACTAGCTTCTGACCTTGATTATTTACATTCTGTAGTATTCGGTCTATTTGGCGTGTTTAGTGCTCATATTCTATCAGTCATCTTTTGTCAATCGTTGTTGCAAGACTGATATATACGACTTAAAATGAAGCTTTACAAGTTTTTAGGAATATGTGATGATAAAAATAAACTTATTGATTATCTAATAAATCACAAAGTTCTGCCAAGTTCTGCGTGTTGTCCTCGATGTAATTTGATGGATTTTGATCGCAACTCTTTATTGTTTCGGTGTTACAATGTAGACTATATTCGTTTCGATAATTTTTTATCATCCCCCTGCGGGTCATATAGGTTCGTGGCGTGCTTTACGAGCTCGTTTAAGTAGAGGTGGTATTAAACAAGATAAGTTAGTCAATCATCTATGTGAAAAGAATTGGAGAAAACCCATTTTATGTATTACTATAAATGACATAAAATATGTGTATTCAGGAAATTAATAGAGAATATATAATGTTTCATTATGTATATATATAAACGAGCTTGTAAAGCACGCCACAAACCCATGTGGCACCTTGTTTCGCGTGGAAAGTGTGTGCGTGAACTATTTCGACATATAATATATTAGTCATTTATGCCTTCTAATACTCGAAATAGCTGCTATATTTTCCAAACTTTTTTTGTTAATAACTTTTCAACGAATAACGAGCGACGGCTAAAACTTTCTGAAGTCACTCGGGGTCATGACCTTGACAACATATATCAAGGTCATTGAAATCGGTGAGGTCGCCCTTAATCCGAAGTTTTACCGTAATAAAAATCGGATTCAAAATTCTTGTCAAACAGTTTCTCTTATCGCTAAATTACTTAGACTTTACATACTAATATTGTTTTGCTTGCTTAGAATTTACAATAGAATAATCAAATAACTAATAAAAATTATTAATAAAAATTAATCAAAATACGCTTGTACGGAATCAAGTTTTTTAATTAATAGATGAAATAGATCAAACTGTTCAACGAAAGTTTATTCAAATTCTTATACAAGCACGAATAAAGAAACTAGGGATATCGATCCCATTGCTACGTATTACATTTTCTTGTTTCTCCCTCAGCTAGAGAAGAACGACAGTCAAATAAAACACGATTGGGCTTTTCGCACGCCGCCGCGGTGCAGGGTGCAGATGAGCGCGAACGGTCGACATTAATGGGGCGGACGCGAAATGGGAAAACTCGGTGCAGTAAAATTTTCGCGCGGGCTGTTTGCTACTGACTAGCATCCAACCACCCCCGTCTTTCTTCAACCCCCTCGTGCGCCGTCATCGCTTGTCACTCTTCTTTTTTCTCGCGCGCTGTTTTCGTTACTTCCTCGGCGCAACCCGGTCTCGTAATCCCTTTTATTGTTCGCGAGTGAAACCACATTAACTGTTTGCAATAACTGAATAATGATAAAAAGTAAATTAGAATCGCATGCCGTTGCACGTTTGTTATAGAAGATAAAATCTAACTTTCTCAATCAGGCAATTGCTCAGATAAGATCACATATAAGTAAATGAGAAGTACCTTTTCGATCGAGTTGGATCTTTGTAACCTAATAGCATTTTTTCGTGTGAATTTTATATACATCATTCTATTTGCGTGTTGATTATTTGCCGGCCTTGAAACACAGTCTCGTCGGAATAACAAAATTCACATGATTAAATCGATAATCGATTTAACAATAATAATATTTTTTGCAATAAATTTTTTTATTTAAAGGATGCTTATTAACGTCATTGTTAAATCGATTATCGATTTAATCATGTAAATTTTGCTATTCCAACGAGATTGTGTTTCATGACCACAAATAATTAATGCGCAATTTACTGAGTGGAAAAGTGTATACAAAATTCACATTAAAAAAATTTCATTTTGCTACATAGATCCAGCTCGACTGAAAAGGCACTTCTTTATTTGTTTGTAGTATGTATTCACATACCGGTCAAGTTTCATTTATTATTGCTTAAATAAAAATCTAGTTTCTTCTAGGTAGCAAAATATGAATATAAATGTGCATATAAATAAATAAATAAAAATATATATACTAAATTATAATCTAAAATTATAAACTGATTTTTATCCCAGTTATCAAAAAATCAAAAGCAAACAAAAATGAGCGTTTCTCGTGTGTCCCTGAGACACTTTCTTCCATTTTTCCCGCCGAGTTATTCCGAGTTGACACAGTCTTTTTGTAATGATGATTAAATCGCGCAGATACAGCGTGAAATGACGTGTACAAGTGAACGCCGGATACGAAATGTTGTAATAACTCCGACATTAACGATCGCGCGTGTACGCAAAGGAGATTGCTCGCGCGATCCTAAGTGGCTGATACGAGCGACTTTAATAAGCGTAGAAAGTAATAAACGTGTATAAGTAGAGGAAACGGAGTAGCGACGGAAGTAGGAGAGACATAAAACAAAACCTCTCATACCTCGGTACAATAAATGGTCATTTTAATCCCACAGACGAGTCCGTTATAAGTTCCTTTTTTATTTATCGGTTTGCGGCGTAAACCGCTTTAGCCACTGCCGTCGTTACATGTTTTACTCTTGTAATTGCGCTGATACCTCAAATTTTTCAAATATCATTCACATATATAAAAGAGATTAAAAGGATTCCATGACATGTAAAAAAAAATCCAATATAAATTAATCATAAATGCAATTATGATCCAAAAATGCACCAAAAAATTGATCTAGCGTGAAATGTATAAAAAATTGAATGCGCAAACAAATTCGCATATCTAATTTGAACTGCGCTGCCGATGATGTGTAAAAACAAAACAAGAGATGGGAATTAACAATAGAAAAGATAAATATTGCGGTGAGCACAAACGAGACGAGAGCCATAACACATCGTATATAAGCATTTAGTCTTTATATGCGTGGAGAGTGAATTCAGTAACGAGCATTTTCAACAACGTTCGCCGGGGGGCTTAAAACATTATCCCTGCTGAGTCCACCCTTTCTCACCCTAACTCTCTCTCAAAAGTCGAAAATCCTGCAGCGAATTGGTACAGCCGGTAGTTCGCAGATTTTAGCATGAAGGAACGATGTACATCGGCAAAAATATCATTTATAAAGAATTAATCTAATTTAAAAAAAGTCCAAATCAATCATACATCTCTTATTAAACTAAATATAAAATAATAAATGACGATTTAAATATTATTTCCCGTAATCAGAGTTATAATGAGCATAATATTGTGCATAAATTAAATAGCAGTTTTTCAAAATGCATATATCAATTAGTCCAACGAGAATCAAACGCAAATATTGCTCGGTGTATGCAACATCTATTGGTAAAATTCATCGAGCAAAATTGGCTTATAGATGACGCTGAGCCGGAAACCATCCGTGGTCAATAACGGTCACTAAAGGAAATCCCAATAATTTAGACCTGGTAATGTAACATTCCATATTAACGCTACGGTCATTTACAATAATTTTTACCAAAACTGAAATAGAATATTAAAAAAAAAGTAAGAAAGATAATAAGCGCGGTACTATATTCTTAAAGAAGTAAAAGAAGAAAAACCGCAAAAAAAAGAAGAAATTGAAAAAGAAGAAATAGAAGAAGAAGAAGAAATGGAAGAAGATATTGTGAAATGAAATTGTCGCGAGAACAGCCATGTGTTGAATCTCGTAATACGCTTAAAATATAGATAGTGCGAGAAGCCCAGGTTAGGCTAGGTTGTAAACTATATTATTACATATAATAGGCGCACAGATTGAAATCTAGTCACATCCGGCGCGCGGCGTCCATCCAATTCTATCTGTCGCGCACCCTTCACGCCGTGGCCCTTTGATTCCGGCCCTGCCGATAGTATACATGATATACACTGTGTATACACTTCATACGATATTACGATTCGATCAGATCGTCGATTGGCCTACTGCTAGGGTTCAATTGTCCGCTGATATGAAGCATTCCCGAACGCGAGTTTCTCCGCACCGAACATCATTACACTTGATTCACACTATACATGTCCGCTACATTGCTCCGCACGTGATATGTTTGGACAAGAATCTTTTAAACAAATCTTTAAAATAAATATATTCTTCACCAGACTACAGGAGAATTAAAAAAAAAGAGATCAATAGAGCCTAATCAATAAATTCTTGCAAAAAGCTGATAAATAATTCTCCATTCTAATATAAAAATACAAAATATGCCCAAAATAAATAATATGTCTATCGATCATTGCATGAATACCGATGCGAAATTATATTGTTGCATACAATTTTCAGAATCAAGCTAAAACCACACTCGTTGTGACCGATTCAATATATTTTTCATCGATCTCACAATTCGTTTTTGCGCTGATAGTCCAGTTTAAAGTGACGAGTTCTATTCGCGATGCTGTGGTATACGATTTATTCGGTCGGGCGGATCTTCGTTTGTATGTACGAACTGCCACTGGGCCATTTGTACGAAGTAACGTTGGTTCATGGCATCCGTGATTTGGGTCGGATTGGTCGGAAGGCGAATGGTAGAGTAGACTACCGGGCTGTCGAACGTGCCGCTGTTAACAGTTTCCGGAGAGTTAACAAGGTTTCGGATTCGCGATGCCGCACAGGACAATAGGGCGACATTACGACCGGCCTTCTCTGGATATCTAAACCTGTCCCCTATTCGACACCAAGTTCCCATTATTCTTCCAGAGAAAGAGAGAGAGAGAGAGAGAGAGATATGACTTTTCTCTTCTTCTTCTTCTTCTTTTTACAACTATCACGATGTACTTCATTTTCCTGATGCAGCTTGTCAGTGATGATTTCACACACTCGGTGCTTTTCATTTAGTGACACAACGTTGTTCTGTCTTTGTTTACTCATTGAATGCCAAGAAAGATAGAACGACGTTTGTATATCGACTTGTGTCACTAAATGGAAAGCACCTATTGTTAAAATGTGTTGCTGACGTAAGAAATGTATATATACTGCATATATTGTATGTTCTTACAATGGATATATGATACGGATATAAAGTTGATATCCTTTTAAAAATAACTAAATAACCTAGATACCAAGTTGGATATACAAAAATGTCCGAACAAAAGAATCACTACATAACAAGCACGCGACATCGCGAAATCTCTTGCTCTTTATGTTAAAACAAACAGTCCAAATTAAATTGCACATCTTGTCATGCAACAAATATATTTACGTTAAATTGGGAATTTGGGAAATTGATCAAATATATGTGTATTTGTTCTTTTATTTAAATTCTTTTCAATCTCTTAAAAGTCGGATTGTTTTACGATCGTAAATATAATTAGAAAGTTAAGAAAGAAGTGCTTAGAGACCCACTTAAAGATTATTGACTTATTAACTGAAGTTTGGCAAGTAATGTCCCTTCAACCGTCTCAAGACACTTCCTATGTTACCAAACCTCATCATCTTCCTTTTCGGCTCCTAATTATCGGTAGACCTACGTGATTCGACTGCCGGAGAGCCGACTTCATTTTCAACACCTCGCGGTCCTTTTCCCGACACACGTTCGCTAAATACGTGAAACGTGCAGAAATACGTCGGGAAAACTGTCGGCGCGCGAGTCCTCGCGGCGAAATTCGATGAAAATGTACTTCGCGCCGTACAAACGTGGCAATATTTCTCAAAGGATAGTATCGGGAGAAAAAGCATTCTTCAACAGAGAATAAAAATACTTTGATATGTATAAAAATGATACATGTTGCGATACATGTTACAATACACGTTCTCGATTCAATTTCATATAAATATTGCATTTTTGATAAACAGAAATTTCTATGAAGAATGAAAAAAGCGGCTTTGTAAACGGCTTATGTCTGTTGGAATATTGATCTCGATGGGCTGTTATAAAAAAACATACAATTACACATATATTAACAGCATTATTCAACACAAATGGTTTATCTTCTTTGCCTCACAATTATCGCCGGAATTATTCATGAAAAAAAAGCTTGTTCTCGCCTCTAAAAACCTTGAGATCGCAACGAATCGTTGCGATAACCGTGCCGTAGAACTTTATATTCATACGCTTCGTTATTTGAATTCCTTTTACGACTGGATCATTACTTCTAAACGAAACGAACGTATGCAAATACCGCTTGCCGCGAGCTCAGCCACGTTGCTCATGTGTAGGCATGGAACTCTCGCGTAACAATGGGGCGTGTCTTACAGCGTGCCGCAAACTTCAACGATTATTAAGCGTGCTGCCAGACCTTTCAGGGCACGGCGCTTTAACTATTCGTTAACAGACGATGCTTGTACTCATAAGGTCTTTCGAAAATGTAAAATGGCACATTTTCCCATTTGCAAGTGTGCATGTGTGCAATCGTTACATTAAAATTCATTGGAAGAGATAAATTGACAACTGAAAAAAAATTTTTAACACAGTCGCATGTATGATACGTGACTACCAAAATTGTTGGCGAAGAAAAAGTATTGATAAAAAAGATGTCTTCTTTTCTCTAAAGTGACACTAGGTAATTCTTAAAATAGCACTGTATCGCTATCGACTATACAGAGCCTGCAATATTTTGCAGTATCTTTTATAGAAACTGTTACATTACTTTATATGTCATATTATAGGGGACAGCACTGATGGGAAGTTATTTCCCATAAAGCTGCAATTCTCTTTGACACATATTAAAGTTTATGTTGTCCAATAGCTCCATTTATGCTCTGCCGTGCTCATGACAGAGAATGTTTCCAATCATGTTCCACGTGAAACATTTTCCGCAGCACTTGGAACACGGTAAAAAACAAACGTTTTAATAAAAGCCAAATGACAGAGTGTCTTGTATAATCAAATAACGTATTGCACATATTACGTACACATATTTTTACAAAGACTAAAAAAACGCTTTATGCTCTCTATATAAAAGAAGAGTGAAATGCCACTCAAAACGAATGAATAATTTTAGTAATAATTTTTTTTTCTCTTTTGAAGTGACTATCGCAATCACTCTAATATATTAATGGCGAAATCACTTTATGAAATTTAAATTGAAACCACTCTATGAAATTAAAAAAATAATTAAGTCATTTATAGGCGACATAATCAACATTAGGGCGTCCAAATTATCTACAAGACGGGGCATAGATAGGCATAGATTTTATTTAGAATCTCGCTGAGCGAAATCTCACGGCAAGAGAGAGAGAAAGAGATTCGCAGGAACTAGGATTACATCTTGCTCCGTGCCGCATCACAAAAGAGGGATAAGTTTCCGGGCGGTCCATTTGTTCTCACCCTCATCCTTGGGCTCTCACTCACAGAGGCGGATACGTAGCGAATGCTGGAGGTCAGCACCTTAAAGACTCACCCTCATCGACAGCTTTTACGCGATGGGCGGGCAGGAAGACGGGCGGGCGGGAGGGCAGGTGAGAGCGGGAGCAGGAAGGCAAGCGCGCCAGTGAGAAAAGGAGTAACTCGGTAATTGTGTTTTCCACACTGAAACACGAAGGCACGAACCAGCCATCCCATTGGCGTGCCGTAGCGTCCCATCGAGCGAGATAAAACGTTTATAGTCTCGTGCCTTGTCTCCCTTTATTTTCGCAGAATCTCGCCTCCTTCTTCCAAATTGCTTCCCTCTTCCGTACGCGTCTATCTCTTAAATATCCCACTCTCTCTGCATCTTCCAATTCCAGCCCGATCTATATGGCGCATTCGAACATTTTACATTGTAAAAGATACAACCATAAAAGCCATATCCTTTGTGCCGAAAATGGTTTTGAAGCTATAAAATGACAAGCTTGCATTTATTTCTAGCAGTATCTGCTATATGTAGTTGTTACTTAAATAGACAAACAAAAACTAAATTTAAAAAGAGATAGAGTCGATGCTGCTAAAGAGATTAAAATGACTTTTCAGATTTATTTTATCTTCGCATTATATCTTTCAGGCAGATTCGAAAATTAGATACGCGCTCATATCGATATCGTGTGCGAATTAATACGAGGGTATATAAGTTCCTTTCTATTCTAGCAAAATGGAAATAATGGTTGATACGAAAGAAAATTAAATTAAAATTAGGAAAGGTCGAGAAGCGGAGACGCACAGAGCGAAGTAAAATAGGAAAAGCGCTGCCCCGTTTATGTCCCGTTATCGATCCGAATTGCGAATCCAGCCATTTGTATGTTAATTCGCACCGTCGTATATCGTCCATATCGATCGGAAATCAACGAAATAAATGAGTAATGATGTTATTAATTCATTGCACGCGTTTCACTGCTTTAAATTCAGGGTGGAATTAGAGATTCGCGATGCTGATAGCGAGTGGTTGATAGGCGAAGTTCGGATCGCGGCGACATTTGACATGTACGTCAAAACGCGGGAAGATCGAATTCACCGCCGCGCATTCGGTATTCATAGAAAAATATTTCGCTGGCACGAGTGCGTTCCGCAGGAAAGCAAGCAAGCAACATGAAGACCAATTTGCAAAAAACCGATAAAGAGGAGCAATACACAATATCTCCAAATTCTTAGGTAACCGTGCGAACAAAGTTAAAACTATTAAGTGTCTCAGGATGTCCAATAAAAACGTTGAAAAGGAATATATATTAATAAGTATATTATACTTGTATAGTATTATATACTTATTTTATATAATACTATATAAGTATATAATATACTTACATAGTATTATACATAATAAGTAAATAATGTGTATAATCGTTAATAAATTTTTACAAAAAATTTTAATTATTATTTTAGCTACCAATCGCGTAAACAACTATAAAATCCAAAAATGTTAGCTAACACATGCTACACGAAAACTGTTTATGCACGTCCGACGCTTATTTACAAAAAGGTCTCTAGCAAAGATTTCTCGCATTTGGCTTGCTCCGCTAACCGCAGCTTCATGTAAACAGGGCTTAAAACCTACGAAAACAAGCGGCGCGCGGCACCGTGATCCCTATGTCGATGCTGAAGTTCGGACAACACTCGACTTCAACGGCGAAGCACTCACCGAGGCAAGTTTTCTATGGACGGATAAACTCCGATCTCTTGAGAACGAGCATTGCGAAATGGGTTCTCTCGTTCACCTCCTCCCCCCCCCCCCCCCCCCAACATTATCCGTTCCTGCAAAATTCAGGAGGAATAATGCATCGAGTTCAGCCGCAGGTTTCGGACGACGTCGAACTGCACGGCTGATACGATTTGTGGGAGGATAACGACGTATTCTTAAATTTGAATGATAAAAAGGGAATGAAGAATTAGACGATAAGAATTTTCATAACCGGAAGAGTGTTCGTCAAATATATTCGATAAAACCGCTATTATAACGCGAAATGAAGATTGTGAAAAAGAGATTACGAAATTTAGATTGAGATCGTGCGCTATTTCGAACTTTTCAGCTTTGCTCGGCGAGCGCTAAACTATCAGATTTTCTGAGACTAGGAAAATTCGCGCGTACTGTAATACTGAACTAAAAAGCCTGATTATAAAATCCTATGGTAAATCCGAAATACGAAAGCGCCACATACACGCCACTTCACGTTAATACAACTTGCGCCGATCGTTATCGAAGTTGAATGCAAATCCTTCCATAACGGGCACTCGTATACTAGCTACAATATTCCTGACTGACTTTAATGGCACACGCTCTTCGCTCTTTTCTGGCAGCGAAAGAGAGAGAGAGAGAGAGAGAGGGAGCAATAAGCAGAAAGGAGCGGACGTTTCATTCGCTTCCACGCTATATCGCAATGACCCGATATATACGTTCTTTTCTTTATCTTTGTTGGCGACGTCACAGCTGCAAAAGTTTTCAGACGTGAAAGTCAACTGAATAAGGAAATGACGCTAAATGAAAACACATTTTTTATTCTCAATCGCGAATGAACAAAGAAACTTTAGAAAAAGAGAGGGAGACGGTGCTTGCGTTTCAGCAAGCGTTGTTTTTGAACGTATATCTGTCTATCGATATTAAAAATCTTAACTAGAGAAAAAATTTAAACGTTGAAAAAAATTTTAACAAGACACGAAGTTGACAGTGTGACACCTTTTTTATCTCATTACTCTTGTGCCTCCATCGTCTTTCCCATCTTCTACATAGAGGAAAAGATTACGATGAGGCAGAAGGATGTTGACAAAATATGGTAGAATATAATGAAAAATTCCGAAAATTCGTTTTCGAAAAACTCATCCTCAAACTATTTTTTCCTTAGGTGATAAACAATATCTTGTACAAATTCAAACAGCTTGGAACAAAACTTGAGAAAATTGTGCAAACATTGGAACCAACGGATAATGGAAAACGAGTCTCTCGTCTTTCTTAATTCATTATAGAATATTTACGTAGGAGTGGAATTTGATTTCACCAGATAGAATCGATAATTAAATTTTTCTCGCTTAATTCACGTCGAACGGGCGCGTAGGTACCTATAAACGTAAAAAAAAAAAAACTCGTCTAAACACAACACCGTGCAATTCGGTCGTCCCAATCCCCGCAGGATGGGGCGAAGAAACCAGCGGTAACAAACGTTCGCCGTCTCTTATATAAAGTATCCACTTCCACGCTCGTTCTTCTTCCACACTTTTAAGCGATAACGAACGTTACCAGCCCTGAGGGATCGGATCGGCAGTGTGGGCGGTGGGAGAACGGAGTGAAAAAGAGCCTGCAAAGTACCGTCGGCAAGATAGCCCCACGTTAAACACGAAAAATACTTCTCGTTAACAAATGCCAGCAATGTCGAATTGTTTTGAAAAAAAGTTGGATTGTTTTTTCGACGAAAAAAATGGATTTCCATAATAATCACGAACCGGCCTGTTTATTTGGATATAATAACGAAAGAATGAGAATGAAGCTCCGTTTAGACACTCTTTTTTAGAGGAACACATTATGCGGATAATGCAAAATATGCGAAAAGAGAAAGAGAAAGAGAGCAATCTGGCTCTCACTAACGAACTGAGCGGAAAGAGCGATTTCGCTCTCAGGCCGCGGCTTCGGCGGAAGGGTTAATTTCCCCCGTCTTGACAGGGCTACCCCGGCCTCGGACCTAATAGTTTCCGCGTTACAGTCGCTGGGAACATTATAAAGGCACCCGTGCAACTTCGCGAGTGGATGACAACTCAATTTCAAGTTGTGCACCGACGTTGCTCGCGTGCACTTCAAACTCCAGCCGTAACGGCGTGCCATCTCAACACCGGACAGGCCGCACAAGTGTATTCGGAAGCGAGTGTGGATGCATACGATAACGGGTCAAACAAGCGGTGCGGGCTAGGCTTTTTGCGCCGTCATTGGAGATGTCCAATGTGAAAGAATGCGCGAGACCGCGCTTTGAAAATGTAACGGACACAAAAACCGCAAAAAAAAGGAAAATACGAAGAATATTTTTAAAAAGTGTATGATTCTCTTGCTTCAGAAAAATCGTTTAGAGAGCACACTGAGAAAAAAATCCAGGTCTAAATGATGAAATAATTAAAAAACCGATCAATTATCAATGATATCCGGCCATCATTGATTGGACATTATTCTAATCTTGATCGGCTTTTCATAATTCCGATTAAAAGTATCGGATTATCCGTTTGTTAATTTTTGAACGAATTGTCCGATCATTTATTTCTCTGAGTGCATACATATACATGCATTCAATTTCAGGAATGGGACAGTTTTACGTGTATTTAATATCAATGTTTTTCGCTGGACGCTTAAACTTTTCGATCAAGCTTCCATATATTGAATACGCTTTGACAAAAATATTTACGCAACATTAAATGTTACGCCTTCGTAAAATCCGCGTTGAATCATAATAACAACGGCGCATATATAAAGGTACCGGGTCGGAACAATATTTTAATTACAGCACGTCCGTAAAAGAGCCGATATATTCGTTTCATAAAACTCCATTTTCCAGTTCATCGGATTTCATTCAATTACTTCATCCAGAATTGGCCCGATGATGTTTGAATTCAGATCCTGTCGCAAGTTAATAAGCCGTGTTCAACGATGCCATCGGATTTCCGCGCCGCAGATTCGTCCTTTGATGCTGCTTTTGCCTCGTTGGCACTTCGTTTATTTAAAGTCCCACACGAGTTAAACATGAAGAGACGGTAAAAGCAGTTAACTCACAACCGCAAATGGAGCTAGCGAGCCAATAATTTTATCGACGATCCAAATCGCCATTATTATACTCTTATGAAATTTTATATAATTTAAACATGCGCAAGGAATTTGTAAACTGTGCAACATTCGATTGATTTTTAATAATTTGTGAAATGTGACAATTTTGGTATATATATAGAATGCATGGATCTCATTCTTAAAACCACCCAATTTTTAAATTGAACAACAAGTTTAATATTAAAAATAATTTTTGAATTACATTAATTCAAGATATTGATTAACTCACATATAATACTGAAATTATGTTTCTTAAAAAAAATCGATTCGGAGCTACTGTTAACAAATAAATCACGCATCTGTATTATTATAGTTTAAACTATATACAGTTCAAACCTCTGTTTGTGGCAAGTTTTTATTGTTCTAAATTGATTATAAAATTAATAAGATTTTAAATTGTCACCAACTCCGTAATCGGAATCTGAGATAACAATGGAGAGCTATAGATAGCAACTGATGAGACAATAATACAGTTAACGTTTAATTCGCGCGCGAAGACGTTTAATTCCCCCGACGAATTTAAATTCAGCAGCGGCCCGCCGATTCACCGTCGTCTTTCGCAATTTAAAGTCAGGCGAGATGACGGCCAGTAAAATCGGCGATGAGAAACGTCTAGTATCGACCCCCTCATCTCTCGTCCCGCGCAACCCTTGTGACCTCGGAAGACGATGTGGCGAGCTATTATCCAGCTACCGCCATCACCCGTTGGTCCAGCGGGAAATTTGAAAACGCCAGCGAAAATGCCGGAATAGTCCGAGCGAAGGTGCTTACGCGTCCTTGTGCGCGGAATTCGATATCGATCCCGCGGCAAGCACCACCGTTGGTATTTTCCATCATCTTGAATGTCTCGAATCAAGAAGATATACGTGGAGAAAGAAAAACGACGAGATAAGAAGCAAGAAAACAAATTTTAGGATATCAGAAATTTGTACATTGTTAACTTTTGACAAATAAACAGAACACATTAAAAATATCTAACCACGCAAATATAATGAATATTGTATGAATATGTAAAGCGGAAATTGAAATAATTAAAGCAGAAAAAATAGAAAAAGAACAAGAAAACGACTGTTCTGATTTTTTTCTATACGCGTTCATGAAACATATTTACCTTTATTATATAAACGCTACTATAAATATATAATTACACGATCGAATATATATGTATAAATAAAATCGAAATAAATTCGAAATATTTCATATTGTATTCTTCGTATATAAATGGGATATATAAAATTTGTAAGTCTTCAAAGTTTAAAATTAAATTCTCACATCAAACCTTTAGACACTAAATTCCTTTCTTAAAATTTGATAAATTCTCTCACTTCGACTTCCACTTTATATTTTCCGCCTTCAAAGATTCTCTATTGAGGGGAAGAAATGTTTGCGAATCGGGTAGAGTTCCTTCTGAAGTCGTTTCGGGTACAATGAGCCAACTCGGCAGAGCAAACACAACCCCTCTTATTTCGCTTCAATTCTCGTCACAAACTTGTAAATACACCTATGGTGCCGCCGTGTACTAGCTGTGAAAGTGCGATGTTATAGTGTCAAAAGTACACCTTAAGATAAAAGCATGTCACGAGTAACGCACAGCACAATGGAAGATTTACGTGAAATTTGGTAAGTACATTTATTACACGTATTTACGTAAAGTGTCGATCGAAGATCGAAGTAGCTAGAAAACTATGCTGTAAACAAGCTGTCAGACAGAAGACGAACTTTAATATTAATAATTAAAAAGAATTAAAAGTTAAAAAAAATAATCTTCATTCAAGACATACAACTCAAAAATTTCAGTGTGACAAAGTGCTGAACGTTATAGATTTCAATTAGAAAAATTAGCAAGTTAAAGAATTTCTAATCTGAATGTAGACCTAAAATATAAGGTCGCAAGAATCGATCGCCGTTAGACTTCAAATAATTCCACTCTACTGTCGCACGTGCGTTTATCGCCGCTCTTTTTCCTCCAGGAACAGCAGGATGCACCTTATTCTTGTACAGCTCGTGTACAATCCACCAGCGCGATTCGGTGTAGGTTCGATTTATCGCTATACGCGTTCTAATGCAGCCGAGAAGTTCGCTCGTAAATCGCTAACTTTTCAATAAGTACTTCCATTCCCCCATCACTGCTATCTGAGGGTCCAAAGATCGCGGAGGGGGTTGGCAGGGGATACGAACAACGGATACGATTACACGAATATCCACGTCCGTGCGGATCCATATTTCAATTTTATACACCCGAGATTCCTGCGTTGTTCCGCCTTTGTTTTTAACACTCGGCCGGCAATCGAGATAACGGTCCGGACAAAGTTGCAACTTGTTTCACGGACTTGATAAAGAACTTTCACCGTTGCATAGCTCGCGATCTTAAAAAAGAATCTCGAAAAAATCTGTGCAACTAAACTAAAGAGTTAAAATCGCGAGCCAATTGGTAAATAAAAAAAAATAGGCGATTAGGGGAACCAAGAATCGGTATTGCTACAGGACTACGAATAAATTTATAACTCGAAATATTTCTTTTCGGTTTTTCCTTCAAAATCATGTAAAAAAAAAACAAAGGAGAAACGTTACCGCGCGGACATGTAAAGTCGAAGAGATGAAAGAATATTTTGAAAAGCAAGAAAAATCCGCGATGAGAAAGAGAGGAAAAAGAAATATATTCTTTCGGCGCGGGCAGAGAGAGAGAAGGCTTTGTAAAATATTCACAAACACGTGGCAGCGAGTCTTTGAAGGCTGATATCAAAATAGAGAGGCAAGAGCAATGGACGAAACCACCGCATGGCTCGTCCTCACCTCCGCAAGCTTCCTTAAGCTACTTACCGACCCCCTCTTAAGCTGCCTATACTCTCCGACGTCAGTCGACCCGAGGGGTAAACTTGCCATCTCCAATTCAAATAAGATTTGCCGCCAGTAGCTGATGTCTTCGTGAAGGATCCCAGGTGACCAATGGTGTGCAAGAACGCCACATAATCTAGCCCGCCCGCCGAACGATGTAATCGATCGCCTTCGCGGACTTGTATTCTTTGATAACATCTCCGGTGCCGTTTACCATCTTTGCAATCGACTAAGTACCGAATTCACACTTATAAGAGGATTATATATCGGTAGGTCTTGCCGTTACAGTCCTACGGTATCTATCGAGCCTGATTCAAAATACCAGCCGGAACGTAGTCAACGATATTACGTTTGAAAATAGATCCCGATGAAATGGGTTTTCGTTAAGGACATTGTGGAAATTATTTCAAAAGAAAGAGAAACCTCGAAGAAAGATTTATTACTCGTACCAGGAAGAATCGTACGCAAAGATCTGTCTGGCTTTAGGAATTATTGCTGGGAAAATATTTTAATTCGCGGATTACTGATGTAAGATTAGATTTCGCAGTTCAGTATATTTCAATGTAATATATAATTCATAAAAAGAAATCATATCTTGCAAATCTGCCATTACAAATTTTTAAAAAACAATAATCAGTTTCCATGGATTTTTATAGATCGATTCACACACACTAATTTACCATAAAATTGTACTATGCATAAATCTTTAGAATTGTTAAATATCCGAAATTATATTTTACACTTAATTATTAAATTCTCTACGTTTTCAATAAATCACTTCACAAAAAGCAAGTTTTACAGTCTTCAAACAAAAATCGAAATCGCAACGGGCACTTCTCTAAGAAAATGGAACGGCTTGATTGATTAAAACTGCAAACTGCAAACAAAACGTATTAACGCGAGTAGTATCTTCAGCGATATGGACTCTTGCTTGATAAATATTAACTTTATGTATATTAGTAGTACGCGTGGCGCCAATTAGTGCGTGCCACTTGATACGCGAACGCGGTGCGGGCGCCAACATCAAGTGCTACCAGCCAAATATTTACTTTCCTTGAGTTTCACGACTCGTACAACTTTAACAACTAAAATTAATAGCGTTATTGTAAGCGTGTCGAGTTATGTTGGTTTATCTACGCGGCACTAAATTTTCCTTTAAGCAGCACTCGCCCTTCCATTCGCTCGCGTCATTTCGTAATGTCATATTTTTTTTTAACGTACGTACTTTTCAACGTACCAAAAAATTATCGCAGTTTCTCCTTTATCTACAAATTTTATAAATAAAATTTTAATTCTTTAATATTAAAAGTTACATCAGAGCTAAGTGGGCATTCTTAGAGAAACAATATAGAATTGCAATAATATTAAATAATTATAAAAGTATAATTAATAATAAAATAACATGTTTGTTGAATATTTTCATGCAAATATCCCACTATTTCGCTATTTGCACATAATTCACGGGGGCATTTCCAACTCTCAGTAGTCTTTCAGACGAATCCACGACAATATTTGTCAAAATCTGTCGTAGATATCGTGCTTCCCTCCAGCAAACATTTCGACGGAAGCTTTCAGCCAATATTATTTTCTCCTGAGCCACCTTAGTACTAGCTAGAACAATGGCGACGCGTCTACGGAGTATTACGCGATTCTCTAACGTGACTCCACGGTGTCGTTTAATATCATGACGACCTGACATTCGCGGAGAAATTTCCCTAATGACAACAGGGATTCCCGGATGTGGATCATGCTCGCAATATATATATACCGCGAGAGAAGCGAGAGCAAAAATTAGATTCTCGCAAAAGAGAATGGCAGAGATACAATTTATTAATACTCCGAGGCCTTTCCGAGAATATAACAATTTTTATATAGAATATGCGTGCGTCGCTTTCTTCTTGGATCTTGATATTCTTTATTTTTAAAACTTATTTACTATAAAGCTTCTTCATTCTTTAAAAGTCGAAGAGTGAAATATCACTCGTAAATACGTCGTCTCCCTTAATTCTAAATTACGCAAAAAATCTATAAATAAATGTTAAATTGAACAAAGAAGATAATTTTTAATAAACGTGCACAACGTTTGCGTCAAACTTGGTAAAATAATATTTTCCATAAAGTTATAAACCGTCTTTTAAAAAGAAGTTGATTACACCTTGCCTTCTAATAATGTAAAACTCCAATCGCGAAAGGAAGAAAGGGTGTATGGGAATATAGCGACTCTAGAAATGAATTTGCTGAAGCTATTGGACAACAGTTGTCTTTGCTAAACATGACAATACGACGCTGTACACTTAACGCCCGCGTCAAACGCAGGGTACTAACGATGGTCGCATCGCGATTGGCCCGACTGTTCATTCCCGCTCGTTCGTTTTCGCCTCACTCCACCGCCATCATTCGCTTTCATCGTCGGACATTTCATTTTATGGCATTTGATGGCATCGACACGAAACGCTTCGTCGATCGACGGCGACGGCGGCGGCGGCGGCGGCGGCGCGACGGCGCAACGGGACAGAAAGGAGGAAGGAAAATAAAAAAAAAGGATAGCAGGAAATTGGGAACTCAACCCCGACGTTAACCTCTCTTGTAGTCGCGGACAGGCCCGATCGGGCCATTAATTTTTGGAGCGGAGGCCACCATTGGAAATTGCGTGGTTTTCATCGGACGCAAGATGCACTCGCTCTCTCGATTTGCCTCGCTGATGCTACGATAGGTTTATCAAGCCAATACCATATCGTTGTTCGCGGACGAAAAGCTCGTTTTTTCGAATATCATGATAATTGACTCATCGACATGCCCGTATACGATAAACCGATGAATTTACATATGGATTTACTGTGCTAGCTTTGGTCGCTATAAAAAAATATTTATATATTTTCATAGGATTAGAATGATGCGAGAGAATTCAAATTTTGAAGATTATACTGAGCTTTTGGGATTTAATGGCGCGACTGAAATATTTATATTGCTTTTGTTAAAATTGAAATCGAAAATATCCACTCAATGTTTTTAATTTTGCTAACTATTCATCATGAAAAACTGAGCGTTTCTCAATCATTCTTTATCCAATGGCTTATATAACACACTCGTTCTTTTAACTTGCCCTTTTAATTTAACGTTCGCTGTTTTGAATTTTCACGCGAAGGAAAATTCTTAAGAACGTCGGTTGGATGATCAAAGCGAAAGAACATTTCGCGATGCACGAGTATAGAAACGGCTAAAAGTCGAAGGCACATTCAGTAATCGCAGCGGTTTGTCATTGTATTGTATTAATTAAACACACTTTTGTTCCTTCTGTCTCGCAGTTAAATAGCGAAGCTAAAACTTCAATGACTTGACTGTAACGTCGCTCATAAGTTTCCTTTGGTACATACCTCCAAGCTTTCTGACTGCTGTCTACCGCTATCTTCACGGTACTGCTTTATCTCTTGTTGTCTACTTCATCTTTCAGTTGCGATAAAATTCAAATATACTTTTATATTCTTAAAATTCGTAAATTTTATTTTATCGTTAAATCTATCAAAAAAATCAATTTTACCAAAGACGTAAAAAAGAATTGTTAAAAGTATGGATCGAACAAAATGGCAATAATTCCAAAAATTCTACATGAAGAGGCGCGCGCGTCGTTGAGAGCCTGAAAAATGAATTGTCGCCGTCAGAAAGCCACATAATTTCCCAGCACGTATCCTTTTTACGGGGGAACACGTACAACGAAAAGCTTTTATATACTGTCCTGATTTCAACGACGAATGCGCGCAACGCCGCGCCGCGAAGCGGATGTTAAATCAGTTAAAACTCGGGATTCTCTAATTAATTCCGTACCCCCGGATTGACCGTTGCAGCGTGCAAACAACTTTAAGTGCATTAAACAAGATTCCTCTGCTGTGAAAATGGCGCGTAAAGCAGACGTTCAGTTTTGCTCCATTTTTTTTAACGCTACGTCTCATATATGTTGCCGTGCTAAATTTACAATCAGTGAGCATTTTTAAGCCGGGCTCGTATCTAGATGCACATTCCGGCTAGAGTGCCTACGTTTCCACTTGGTGCTTGCAACGCTCGTGAGCGTAATTCGTCTTTGTTTAACATTTGACAAAGAACAGGGATGAAATGATTCTAGGAGCGTCGCGGTTGCGAACGCGAAGTGGAACGCACCCCTGGATGCATCATTTATGCATTATATGACTCAAAGTCACATTAACCCTCTAATAACACCATGTAGGAGGTAACTTTGTGTGCGATGTCGCACACTCGTATACCTCTATCTTTTAAGTCTTATTACATTTTTTCGCTCCAATTTAGCGTGGCATTTTGTTCCAAGTTATAGAAACCGTCTTTTTATAATAAAAATTGTAAACTAATTATTAATTTTATCCGAAGGTTAATTATAGTTTCAAAAAATTGGATTATAAAAGATTAATTAATAGTATATTTGTAAATATATGAAAGATTAAACATAAAATATAGCAAAAAAATAATAACTTATTTGCAATGTTAAATTAAATAGTAAAAATATAATTTTCGACTTAAGTAACAATCATTATGATATACAAATGAATATAATAAAATATGTAAGGCGCACATGGACGAAGATGTTCGACGCGAGAACATTTAGTGCCTGATGTGAATCTAATAAGCACTGCCATGCTAATACGTGATGGACGTGACACCGTTTAAAAAACATTTTATTTTCTACTCTCACATTCACATAAGTCCGAATATATTCTTAAATGTGTCATATATACGTACGGAGATTAATAAAAATACTTTTTCAATAATAAAGCAACAAAATATTGAAACGTGAAATGTGACGAAAACTGCTAGTCCTTCATTTTTGTGTAAATTACAGCGCTGATATCAGCAGTCTGATAATAAGAAAGATAACGAAGCGGTTTATTGGGACGTTTTGCGACGTTGGTCGCGCGAAACTCCATTATTCTCCGTTTGAAATAATAAAAGCAATGGATTTCTCTCTCGCAAAGCCCACCCTTCTCGCAAAGAAGAAGCCTTCACCACGGTAAATCTCCTTCTCGCCCTACTAATCTTTTAAAAGGATGAGGAAGAAGTGGCGGAAGTCGATTCGCCGCGTCGCTATGTCTCAATGAAAGTCCAGGAACGTATATCAGCTTTGCACCAAACTCTATCAAAAATCGAATTTTCCACTTGGCCATCAATAAATAAAATCCCACCGAAGCTTGAACGAAAGAAAATTTCTCAGTTGAATAAAATCTTGGTTTTTTATTAATTAATTTCTGAGATTACTTTTTCATAATCTTTCTGATAATTGTAGTTGCATTAAGTATGTAATAGAACTATAATATATAACATTATATATAGTCTATTATAGTTTTTCAATATTCTTGTTCTGTTCCTTTGAGAAATTAAAAGGTACTTTGCTCTGTACAGCTATATATAATACTCTCTAATAATAATAACTCTCCATTTGGGACAATATACACATACCGCTGTTTTAAATTACGCAGATCTTTTGTTTATCTAGCGAAGCCAGCTGTCGCGTTAATTCCGAACAAATTGGAAGGCATTTTTATCATATTTAATACAAGAGCTTCCTATTTAAAAGCGCGAAAACACGACGTGACAACGCGATAATGTGACGTTAAACTCGTGACAACGCATAATGGAAAAAATTAATGGAAACATTTTAAAAAGTACGACGCGGGTTCGTCATTCTCACATATATAAAACCATATATAACATTTTTCGCGTGCATCCAATTGTGCGTTTTTTTTTCTTTCTTTTTGGCAAACGGCTGCCGCGTAATCCGGAACAAACGAAAGGATTACGCAATTTCCACGGCAACTCGCCAACCCCAACCGAGAAGTTTAATACAATGTTTTTTTCAAAAGCCTGATTAAGCTTCGCTGAAAGCCCGCTCTGATCTTTTGCGAACATCCGTAATCATTCGATAGATAGAAAATAATTCCGGATAAAGGATATTGCCCTCTTCGACTTTCTTTTAATCTTAATTACTTTCTTGTAAGCCACAATTGTCCAGCTGAAATCTCATCAAGTTTTATTCTTAAGTATTTGAGTTCTTAAAATTTTAGACTTATCCCCATTTTTATGACAAACTTCTTTCAAACTTAATTGTACAAAAAGTTTTGGAAATTTTTCTACTTTCAAAATTCAAATATTTACAGAATTAAGAACGTTTCTTTCGACAAACAGATCCTTGAATCCCTTCATGAAACTTGCAAAAGTTCGAAGTGTCGATATTATCGTACGTCGCACTTATGTCATATAGTATTCATATATTCATTTACTTAAAAATTTTTTAAAATTTATAAACCTGATAATATGGAATAGACTGTTATGCATATTCGAGATATCGAAGGCCCCACAATTCTTCCAGAACACTGTACACTCAAATAAAATCAGAGAATCTTATAATTTTTGCCCCGCTTTTTCATTCTCTCATCCTTGAAAACATTGAAAAGAGATTGTTAAAATAAATCATTATGTTCCTTTGGTGAGGATCAAAATTCAATTTCACCCTTTCTCCCTTGTCTCTTCCTTCCTACGATAATTTCCATAATATAATCAATGGTAAACTGTAATACCACCCAGATTTGCCGTAAGTTTTTAGAACAAATCAAGTAATAAATTTTCCAAAATTATGTTATAAGAACGAAAATTAGAAAAATATCGTTTACTTGGTTCAAATGTAACAATTAATATGTGAATACAATAAATATAATAATAAAAATTCGTTTGATCGTAGTTTGATCGTAAAAGATAATGAGTTTATCCTTTTATCTGAGGCAGAGAACAAACGGTCAGCAAAAAAATATATAGCTGGTATTCGCGGTATTATTATTTTTCCTACACAAAATGAAACCAGAAAAATGTAAAGGCCGTTAATAAAACCGGATATCGTTTGTATCAATGAAAATTCACCGATAAACTGATTATCACGTCATAGCTTTAGTGCGTCTTCAATTACACCGATACGAAATTTTCTAAATCCGGAGATCTTGAAATATTAAAGACTTGTATTTTTTTCCTAATTTCACATCTACATCCATTTTTCAAACTTTATATATTTGCCGAATATAAAACATGCACTTATACGTATGAATCTCTTCAATTTCAAAAATATCTGAAAAATTTGTTAAAATTGTACAGATAATTGTAAATCGTATAATTTATTATAATGTACATTCATCTTATATTTATAAAAATTAATTTTTTTCCAATTTTTACAAAATATCTACTTGACTACAAAATACCCAAGAAAAATAGAAAACTGAAAACGGCGCAATCATTGCATATCTGAATAGCCATCTCTATCCCATCGTTGCTCTTTCATTCTCTCTATATATGCGCTCTTCTATTCTTCTACTCTGTGCACTTCGCGTTTATTTTCTCTTTTTGCTTAACTCACTTCACCCAATTGCATTATATATCTCCACTTCCCGATTTCTTCTACTCGCATCTCTTTCCGTCTGTTCCGTTTTCATTTTGAATTCTCTCTCTCCTCTCTTTCCTCTCTTCTGTTCTCTCTTCTCTTTATTTTTTCTCTCCCATGAGTTTTCCTTCCATCTCCACAAAAAAAAGGATCAACTTTGTGAAAAAAAATATATATATACAATATAGGCACAGATTTAAAGTACGTGAGTCACGTGTAAATCACATACATTATAAAAATATTCTATATATGTATATATTGTTAATATATATATATATAAATTATACAGGGTAAAACATTTAAACTAAGACACTTAAATATCTTGAAAAAAAAAGCATTTAAAAAAATATCCTAGATATATGTATAATGTATACGTGTGTATATGTATTTTAAATTAAAAAATATCAATATAATTGACGATAATTAAGCAATAATTATTATAATTTGTGTTTTGGATAATACAAGCTGTGATATTTTACGACTAACAATTTTGCGCAACGTTGTAAAGCGCTATCAAATACCATTAACACAATACGAAATACATGCTACAAAGCACACATGATTTCGTAAACGCGCGAGTCAATTCAATCAATTGGCCAGTAGCGGGCCTATTTGCATTTACCGCCAGCCTCCGAGAGAATGCCACAACAGACGAGCCGGAAATTAATGTGTTGGTTCCCTAATTGCTGATTAAAAACACTACTACAGCTGCGGCGACAATTAGGATACGCAGGCGCGTATCCTATCGCGGCGATTACAATTAACGGCGGAGTATCCAATAACGACGTGTAGCTATATTCGGAAAGGCAAAATCAGTTAGTCGACTTACTAGCGCGCAGCCGACAAGGAAATAAATGAACTAAAGTACTAAAGTGATGAAACCTTGCTTGTAATAACTAATAAACCATATTTGGTATTTCCGATTAAAAAAAGATTTATATTGAATTTTAAGTCAAAAATGTGTGAGGACTGTAGATAAACAATTCTTACAACTTATCGTAAATCCACGTAAGTAACTTTACAAAAATTAAATTGGCTAAGGACAAGTTAGATTATATTAGAATTCTCTCTGAGTCAGTTAGATTCAAATTATGTTAGAAATAGAGGTGCACGTTTTCAAATTAAAATCGGCACAATTTATGTTCTATTCTTATATACAAATGGGTATTTTGTCCGGCAGTCAACTTGGAAAGTAAAAGTTCCGATATCTAAACGTGCTTGAGCATATTATTGGATCAATTAAACATTAATTTGCATGTTAGTCATGTTTCTACGGTCAAACTATCGCATTTTTTAAGTAAATAAACACGCGTTGAAAGTTTACGTTCAGAACAATACGTTCCCTTTATTTGCGCAAGGTGTTGGGCCCCCAATTTATCGCAAATAAGGATCGCGCGCTTGCCGAGTCCGAACACGTTTCAGGACTCGTGATGGTACTCACTGCCCTCATATGATTGGATTGTCAAATATTAAAGTGTTCGAATTCCAAATTAGTCAATTTATCGTGGAATTTCTACAAAGCAAGATATTTCTCATATGTTAATCCTCTCGAAAGAAGTCGCGTAACAAAATTGCTTAAAGATCTCAAGAAGAAGTAATATATAGGTAGATAGAAATCGTAACTACAAGAATAATATAGTAGACTAATAGAATAATATAGTATTCAGAGCTGTATCATATTAACTCTTTTCATATTTAATCTCGTTTAAAAGAAAAATTATCTGTTCTCTCTTTCTTTCTTGCATATATGATTTCAAATGTCGGATCGACTTTGCGAAAAAAAATATGCTTATTCCCTTTTTTTCCTACAAAAAAAATAACAACGGAGAGAACAAACTTTTCACGAAATATTTTTCTGCATGATATTATGAACAAGAATTCTCAGGGAATTTATTAATATTTGAATTAAGAACAAAAATTGGTTGCATGCATGCAAGAAATTTCTTAATGCAAAATATTAGTAAAATTATTCTAAAGTAAAATACACTTAAATAGACTGCAGCAATTTTAAGTAATCACATCGCCAACACGAGCAGATTCACCGTTGCGGCGTATTGCGTGGGAAAATTTATGCGGCGTAATTTGTTATGCTAAATAAAATGCACGATTTGTGGAATTGTTGGACGCGGACCAATAGAATCTCAACGTTTGCGGCACCTATGGGATCTTAACTAATTTATTCAGGTCCGGAAATCATAGAGCGCGTCTAACAGTGCGGCAATTTAAATACGCTTTGTATAGCTACTGTAACCAAATTTTATTAGTAATTGAGCGTTGAGATTTGTTCAACGATCAATATTGAAACAACGCGAAAGGAGATTATCATCTGCAATATGCATGTGCGATAAACCGATTACGGACAGATACATCGAAATATCAAATTTCAAGAATAACAATCCTATTAACGTATTTCAGATGCGATAAGGCGATAAAGAGATACATTATAATTCTTATACTGTAATGATGAATGTAACGTAACAGTTATTTATTTTGCGCACAGCCTATTTCATTATATGTCATCAAAAAATATCTTTTCGTATTGAAATTAAGCGTGCGCGACTAATTGAACATTGTAGAAGTAATAAAAATAAAAGAATAATTATTAGAGATGAAAAAATTGGAGAGAGAATCACGAGAATATATATATATATAGAAAATACTTTTATGCGATTCAACAGAGATGAGTCTATGCTGCTTTTTTATCTGCCCAGCACTACATGAATATTTCAATTACGCAATATTACCATCTCGCCCCGAATATGAAATTAATTTCTATCGCGAAACGATGATTGACGCGCGCGAATTCCACGGGGGCGACGACGACGACGTTCTAATTATTTTCGACGGCCGTTTCTGGAAATTGATGATGTAGCAATTGAGAAGTTTCTTATTGAGTTCCCATTTTCTTTCCTCGCGCGAGCTTATCTCGTCGCTTCTCTCCGCCTTTATTCTTTATTTTTAGATATCAGGCCAATCGTCCTCCCTCGATAGGAATTTTACGGTATATCGAAATTTGCGCTGTTGACGAAACAGGATATCTCCGAAAAAGGAGATGACGACGGAGCGTACTCCCGAGTTTTATTATCCTCTTTTCCGCCTCCTGCCCGAACTTCTTTCAGTAATTGTCTATCTGTCGATGGGAAAACCAAACGGAATAAGGAATCGCGGAAGAAATGTTTTCGAGGAGTGGACAGAAACGATCGAGTTAAACGTGTCCGCTCTTTTATCTTTCACGGGAGTATAATGCAAAATTTAAAAAATATAACTCGCAGCCTCAAATTGATTGCTCACGTAACGTTACGGCCAACTTCCAACGTAACAAAGCTGACTGCAGAGTAATAAACATTGTTTAGTTATGAGTAAAATCTGAAACGGCTGCAGTACGGCAAAAGATAGAAGAGAGAAATGAAAAAATAATGTCGCGATCTTTTATTTTCTACAAAACAGTGTATGACCGTTGCTCCGTACACACAATGTTCTGTGGATGCGCGTTATATTACATTACATGTATATGTACAGAATACGCGTACAGAGTACACGCATTAGCGGTGAAATACAAACGAATATACATATTTCATTCGCACGGTACGTGATGTATTCGCCTGTATGCTTTTATATTTTTACATAAACAATACAAATAATCTCGATATAAAAAGAGAAAGAGGGAGGATGCAATCAGTCGAAACGATTACAAAACGTATAGATTACACTTCCACACTTCTCTATATTAATTGTGATAAACAACTATAAAATACCGTAAAAAAAAGATTGTTGATATATATAGCGCGCATTGAAAACTGAGATCGAGATGGCACGATCAATTGTGAATTGAAAACGCAAACTGGGTCCCCGAAATTTAGCAACTTTATCTTCCTCGGTGGAATTTCAATCCTCGATACGCAATTGCGATGCAGCTTCAATCTCCGATGCGTGCACCGGTGTGTGATACGCTTTAACACACTGAACACGGAATCTCGTCGCAAAACGAGAATTGCGCGAGAGGCCGTATCGCGTAAATTAATAATTCGCGACGCGAATAGTGCCAACGTCGTAACCGCTTCGCGTCTGTCGCGCTTTGAGAGGCGCGCTCGTGGAGCAGGTATATACCTATACGCCATCAGGTCTGCGCCTTAATGGTCGCCGTCGACACCTATGTAGTTCCTACGGCTTTTACTTCTGTCACCAAGTGAATTCGTCGACGCATTGACGCTGCAACATTGTCAGCGTCTACAAAGTTACTTTTCGTATCCGTATTTTTATTAAAGTAATTTTATTACAATTTTATTTTACCGCCATTACTGTCGTTACTCATAGTCACTGTAATTCGAAATAAACGTTAATCTTCTTGTCACATCATTATAGCACAATATATATATTCGTGCTCATAACATTTATACTTAGAGATGTGCAAACTATTCGAATTCCAATTTCTATGATTCGAATCCGAACTATTCAAAATAGCAGTAAAAAAGTTTATTTCAAATTTTTTGTATGCTCTGTGATCAAATTGTAAGTAAAAGTTTGAATATGCGTAAAAAATCGTATATAAGCTATGATAAACTAGAATATTATTTTATTTTAATTTCTATCATGTATGTATAATTGGATAATGTTTAATGAATACTACATTAGAGTATTTTAATAATTTATCTACGACTTTTTGCCTAATTTTTTCAGTTACCGCGATATAAAATTATGTGTCTTATTAGTTTTATATTAAAAATATTTAAATATGTTTTTTGCTTTAAAAGAATTTATATTATATAATCAATATTATTTTTTCACATTAAAATATTCTCCTATTGTTAGACGAGTTAGAATTCAATATTTAACGTGCAGTCTCTCTTTCATAAAATTGAAAAATATGTTTATATAATTATATTCAGTCTCAAACAATGCCCACTTCCTCTCGCTCCTCTCTCTCTCTCTCTCTCTCTTGTTGGTTGAAGCACATTATTATACATGACTAAGCCGTCATCTCGAGTTTATTATGTTGCGTTGATTTATGTAGTCGGTGTAACGAACCTTCAGCGTGACGGCGAGGTGTTTAGCTGACTACGCGAGAGAGTCAAACTATGTAAACGCGACTTACCGGAAGACACCGAAAGAAGCTGGACCCGGCACGATCCACGGAGGAATTCTCTGATAACGAGCACCATCACGGTAATCGGATTTGAAATTGCTACAAACAAAAACGACGACGAGCTGCACACTTATAATCTGATATTTGCCGAGTAAAATTTTATCCGATAAAGCCGAATGATTAAAGATTTGAAGGGCCGGGAATTGCATTCGATAAATCCGACCTACTTTAAAGAATTGGATGTTAAAGTGCATAAAAGTGGGAGGAATTAAGAGAAATAAAAAGGAATTTAAAAAATAAAAAAAATTGAAGAGATTCTGCGTAAAAAAAAAAGAATTCCATGGGTCAAGCTTCTCTAAATTATATTTGAAAAATAATTACTAACTGGACAATAATTGAATCTGGTATTACAATTCCGCAAATGAAATCTCGTTTATTTTATATATTATATTTCACATTCATTTTATTCATTCAAGGCACCAATTTTATTTTAATGGATTTCAACCGATCGTGCAGCAAATAATGTTCCCATAAATTTGAAAAATAACGCAAAACGATTCAATAAAATATTATTCAAGTAAGTACAATTAAAATATCTTTATCGTAATCACTTGCAATTATATATAATTAAAAAAAAACGTATTCTCATATAAATATTTAAGATTATTTATTAATACTCTTAAAAGTTTGATCTCTGAGAGCTACGCCAATTTCGGAAAAATACCTATATCGAATCTTACTAAAATCCTGCCGCATTGGTAATACTTTTTAAGCCGCATCATTAATTCGAAAGCGACGTAAAATCCATGAATTTCCATTACGTCAACAAAAATCTGGCGCTACCGACTTTGAAATGTTTAGCTCTTCAGATCTCTAAATGCTAAACTGTTGCGTCATTGTAACGGAGAAATCAGCATGCGTCCGAAACCCTTTGTGTTTCCGCGCCCTCGATCCTTAATAATTAACCCGTTCATTGTACACTCGATCCGCAGAGACGATCGCCGTAACAAAATCCTCGCCGTTAATGTTACGGCATTATCGTAGGGCCATCACTTATACAAACCGTCCCGGCACGGTACGCGTAACGATATCAGAGTATAATGGAGCCCTTACAGCGACGACGTGTATACACAACGCGATAATACTCGTACTTACACGATACACTACACGCACGCGTGTGTCCACCGCCGTGTGCACGCCTCTGTGCGGCTGCACTCACGTATATACACGGCAAGCGGGACAAACGGGTGGTAGAGGTAGTCGTTTGTATCGCTTGGGATTCGCATGACGATAGTAATGAGACCTTTGCCGGAGGGCTTTTCGGCGCACAATGCAATTCCGCTTGTTACTGATAACAGCCCCCCTGCAATTGCTCGTTACCTATAGCCTCGCCCTTTTTGCATCTCTCAACTTTTTTTTCCCCCCGTGTCCATCTCTGTGATTTCCACGGTAGGCCCCTGGTTCATTTCTTGTTGCACCAATGTCTTTGATAGATAGTTGCTCTCGTCGAGAAAGTATCGCGATCAAAAGCGCTAATTGTCAATGCAATATAATGGTAAACTGTTAAGAAATCAAAGCCGAGGCAAAATTAAAGTGTATGAGATTCATATATTTATAATCACCTTCTATTTCTATATAAGCGTATTATTCCATTTTCCTGTCACTTATCTCCCAATGATATTATTACGAAATCTTCCGCGAACGATAACCAACTCGATTAGTTGCATTTTCAATGTGTTTTTTCAAATTCACGAATATTCGTCACTATTTCACAGATATCGCTTCTAGAAATTGAAAAGAAAAAACGAGACGTTGGAAAATGTTTGCCGTGGATGATCTTTTAATTTCCTTGTTCTTCCGATAAACTTACAGCTTGCTCGATCTTGTTGAGCATGAAATTTGTTTTATCTTCGCGCTTATCCGATTATCAATATAACGAACCAACGTGGCAAACTTTCAATAGAACGCTGCGAGTGTAAACGCAATATTGTGTGCGTTTCTCAAAAGGATTAATGAAAAAGAGAATGGATTAAAGACAAGATTAAAAATTTAAATGCTGTACCACGTTGTTACGATTATTTACATATCTCTCCTTATATCTCTCATCCCTTATAATTTTACTTGCGTATTGCAGATTGGTAGTAAATCTCTGATTTCTAATATGATAGATAATATTCTCAATTATATATGTATGTACAACTAACTCCCAAGAGAATCCTCCATTCCCAAGTAGAACAGAAAAGTCAAAATAATGCCCGTTTAACGTTCATTTTATGTCAATATAACGTCAAATTCACATCATTTTGACATTTCTGTTCTATTTGGGAATGGAGGACTCCTTAACGGTGAGAATTAGTTCTTACCGTACCTACATTTTGACAAGTCAAAATAATGTCAACTTGAAAAATGACGTAAGTTTGGTCAGTACGACGTCAAATTCACGTCATTCTGACTTTCCGTTTTCCTTGAGTTTGAGAACCCGAATGTCATTCCCGCAGCAGAACGCAGAAATTGATCACCGCGCGCCGATGTGTATCACATTCAGACTCGGACGATCGCACAAGTCGAAATCAGAAACGGAAGGTGAAAGAGCAGTGAGATGGAGAGGGCTAGGGAGTAGAGGGGAGGGAGGGAAAGCGTAGAGTGGAGGATGCGAGAGTTAAATTAGTTTCCGGGGCAAAAGCTGGCTGCCGGCCGGTTTTCAGGACCTAACCCCCGTGTATAATTCCAGAACAGCTCCATCAGGCTGGAACCCACGAAGAACCTTCCATCCAGACTATCCGACCGCCTCCGCTATAGCGCCGCACGAGGCATCCCCTAACACGTGTGCGCCCACCACCTTCCCGGACTTCGCGGGCGTTGCAGTTTGCGAAGTTAATTACCGCCGGATAATTGCACCCTATATGCCGTCCGTCTGATTAATGAGGCGCGGGTGGGCGAGAATCATCAGGGATACTGGAACCTTTACTCGTCTTTCTCTATGGCATCTCTCTCCTTTTGTCGTCAAGGAGCGATTTGCGATCCTCTCCGAGATAATGAGCTATTGATTTACGCCTGATTACAATTCTTGGCTATTTTAATGACCATTTTTGTAACTATCGCACAAATATCGGAATAAACAAATGGGAAGTTTCTAAAATTACGGGAGTTTTACGCGGATTATTGTAATTAATTTGAAAGGAATTAATGTTTTAGAAAATTAGAGATAATTTGGGATCCCAATTCTTTGAATTTAAACTCTCAAATAAAAATAAGATAATACTAATAGATTTTTTCGTAAAAAAAATTAGATGTTTTTCCTAATGGAACTTTAGTAATTTATTTAAAAAAATATCAACAAATTTCATTTTTATTTCAATCTATTACATTTTATATTATAATTTTCCAATCATGAAGTTCTAATTTCCTTATGCACTTAAGGATACTTGTATCCAAAATCCACTGAAATGTGATTGCTCGTGGATTTCGGCGAACTTGAACGAATTAATATCTGCGCAATCACGGTATTACTGTTCTCGCTCATCCCTAGAGGGTTGTTCTGAAAACGATTCCTTCGAGAAATCCTCATGGGAGAGTATATATACAGGTTCCCACAGGAGATGCTTTTCGCACCGCTTGCGGTTACCTTGCGCGAGCTTGCAAAGCAGCCGTCTTCTTCGGCTCTAGAATCCTTCATGCCTGAAGAGCGGAAACTCAGCAAGATCTCGAAAGGTTGCCTCGAAACGGCAGGTAAGCTTGATTACTTGACTTTGCGTCGCGAACGTCAATTCCGTCTGATATGCTACCGCACATGCTTAGGAGGACACTTCACACGGGTAAATGATCAAAGAGCGTTGATTGTTAATTAATTAACATTGAGAAGTACATCCAGATTACGTAATCAAGAAGCACACTCAGATTTGAACAAATTATATGCTTTGATTTAATACATCACAGATTATATGTACCTAATTATATTATGCCTGTAACTCACGTATAATACAGGGTGTATCAAAAGGTAAGATGAATCAACCAGCAGGTGAAAGAAAAGCTTTACTAGAATATATATAAATTATGAACATTATATAATTATATACATATACGACGTAGAACAAAACATACAAAATATAAAATCAGTAAAAAATCAGGAAAATAATGTTAGGTTTATTTAAATAGTACAAAAGTCTTTAATAAAGTTTACCGCAGAAGTTTCTGTAACGCATTATTGAAATAAAAAGAAATCAGCGTGAATACCGTTAGCATTCATACAACATAGATTGTCCCATTCTGCCAAAGTCCCCATTTCAGCCCATTTAACCGAGTTCAAATGCAAAAAACATCGTGCGCATTTTCATCTCAGCGATTTACGTATAGCTGCGCGCTCTGACAGCCGCTAGTAGAACACCGGCTTTTGCAATTCATGATCTAGAAAAGCTTCGAGCGGGGACGCTTTCGAAATGGCGACGAATACAGGCCCGACTGTTTGTTTTCAGCCACGCGACGAGTGTAACTGAACGTTTTCAACCGCAAAATGATGCTCGCGGTCGCGGGCATCGTGTAAACACGCGCATTCAACGCGCGGGCAAAACCGCGTCTTTCTCTATTTTTTTTTACGCCCTCCTCTGACATACTACGCTTTTGTTCTCCTTTTGCCGCGGGCGATGCGATGCACTGCGCTACATAGGATGCTCATTTGCACGTAGCATTCCATCACGGCGTCTGGCGTCATCTCTCGCTGCCGTTATCTCAAACGTCATAATCAGCAATACGATACACTTGAATATAAATACAAATGCAGATCCAAAAAGTGGCGGATCCAAGTTCAAAGCCGGATATGTGCTATTCAGGTGCAGACGCAATCCAGAATTTACTTGGAATTTTTTAGGAAATATAATTAGGTACATATATTACGAATACCAAAAATATATTCAATATCCTTTACAGCGATTTGCTACAATTGTTTCTCCTAATACCGCAAATCTCATTTTTCGGCAATCGAGATTTTTACCTGCGCTTTAACGCAAAAGGATTACGGCGGTTTGCGCATGCAACGTGCATGTCCAATTTATCGCTCCTGTTATCATTCACGTTTATCGATCGAGGCAATATGAATGCAATCATCGTCGCGGCAACGACATAAAATTTACTGCATCGGCTGTAAAATTCACCCGTGGACCAGAATGTTCGCCCGGCTGCACATTCACTGTCCGCGAGATCGTTACAAGCATCCAACGACCGAAAATTATTGAGAGGCCTGATCGATCTAATCTAACACACACAGGGTGTCTCTATCGTCGATCTAATGACAATAACGCCGTATCTTCTTCAGATTTAAAATTACTTTTCGTTGCAATTTCTCGTCTATATCGTAGCAGAGTTAATAATCTTATGATTGGCGCTCAATTTTTTTATACCTACCGCAATGCAAATGCACCACTGGATTGATTTAAGAAATATCAGCATGCGGAAGTATCAGTAAACGTTACTCCATGACATGGCTTAGCGAGATGCCGGCAAGAGATACGGCACGTCCCTGATTGCGTTTCTTAGCTCGCAGCCACCCCCTTACTGTCCATCCCGTCTGTCATCACCCCTTTCGGCGCCAACCGCCGCGCGCTTGTCTCTTCCCTTCTGCCATCTCCTCTTAATAGCGCAGCTATTCTCCCTCTCGCGGTTTTTCTTTCAGTCCAGAAAAGTCCCAGGGTCGGATTTAACCCTTTAACCTCAAGAATGTTTTTTATGTGATACTCGTATAATACTCTCAGAACAGATTTTCAGTATTATTAAAACAATTTTTATTTAAAATATACTTGTTAAATAAATATATTTATTTATTTAACAAAGTATTATGTATAATTATGTATATACGTTATATATTGAGATATACTATAATTTTCCATTACCATTTTTCAGACTTGCACATCCCTTGATTACTTTAAACTTCTTAAATTTCACAATTTATTACAATAAAATAAAAACAATAATCGAAATAGAATTACGGCAAAGTGAACAACAATAGTACTGAAATAATAGAGGCATTTAGCTAAACCGCTCAAATAAAACGCAACCGCTGCACGCCACATATGGGCCACCGCTAACAATCCTCAAGAGGTGAAAATTTGCACAAGCCGGCCCTGAACGGAGACGGCGCGCTCAGAGAGTAAACGGAGAAGAGAGGAACGGAGAAGCTTTACAGAATTAAGGAGCCATTCGCCTTTCATTAACTCACTACGGGCCCAAGGGGGAGAGATATTCCCTTCGTGCTAACTCATCCCTAGTTTATCACTACCCCGTAGACGACGACGGCGAGGGAGAGGCGGACTGTCTCCGATAGAAGGACCGGACTTTTATCCCCGCCGCGAGGCCATTTACCACCGTCGCTTGGCAAATAGGTAAACGAGATCTTTCCCGATTCTCCTAAACTCTTCAACCGCGATCTAGATTGCGCTACTTCGTTAATCAAGACGATCGAACGCGCAATCCGTTTGCGTTTTCCCCGCCAGTCCCTCCCTCACGTTTATTTTCCTCTCGGAAAACGTTCACGTTTTCCGAGTTTTAGATTAAATTTCAAGTAATCGGCGCGGGCTCTCGCCTTAATCGCTTCAGTATTCCTTTTAGAAAAGAGGACTCTAATAAAGTAATTATAGTTACTCAGTTAACAAACCCTTAATTTATTTACTTCTTTTCGTTGAAAGAAGATTCGTTGATTTTCAACGTTGTTGTTCAAATGCAGTTGAAGGTGTCGCGTTAACAAATTTATCTCAAGTAGATTTTCAAAAGCATTTTAAAATAGAAATCGCAAGATAAAAATATCAAGGTTGTAATGCTTTTTTAATAAGAGCCGATTAAAGAGTTCACAAATCATAAAGCCAATATTTCAGGTATGACAAATTAGACAGTAGTAAAAGTATTGTCATTAATTAGGTCGTGAGTCATTTTTAATCATTCCTATAAATCGCCACTACTTTTACTCAAAATATGTCGTTAATTTAACTAAAACAATGTCAACTTAACTAAACCAATGGAATTAAAATAATACTGTTAAACTGTTATACTGGTTAAAAATAGCAAAATGTTATTTAACTCAAGGTTAGTAGTTTAAATTTTATCCTTTAATATTTAGCAGTGTAGCAATTATCATATAATGGTCTAATTCGAGCAAAGGTCATAAATTCGAACGGATTCGAAATTGATTTTCGCTAAATGAAAGATAGGTTGTGTTCACCACCGTGTGATAATCCTCTTTCGGTTAACATTACAACAAATTGGGAAATACCCCGGGATCTCGCAGATCCAACCGCGCACAACCAGCGCGGGGTTAATCTTTACACGGCAGACGTGAGCTATACTCGAACCACGCATCGACTTTTCGGTGTTAAGACTTACCGGGATCGGAAGAGGGATGCGCTCTGGTGAGTCTGCAGAGTTGTAATGGCAGATAACGAGTATCCGCCCGCGGTGGTGACTTCGGCGGCGGCGGCGTCGCGCTCAGGAAACCGCGCTGAAGTTCCCAGCCCACTTCCTGGATGATCGAAGCCTTCCTGAAGTACGGCGTCACTTCCCGCAGGTACTTCACTGCAACGAGAAAACACGCCGTCAGAGAGAGTGTCTCGCCAACTCTGGATCAGGTGAAAATATAAATGTTTACGTTTTATCTCACAATTCTGTCCTAAGCTCTCACTTGATGTGAGAGCTTCTACATAACAGATCTGTCCATTTTAGTTACGTTTATTAAACTTTTATTTTTTTTCCCCCTCACTCTATAATCTGAGCATTAATATACATATTATAAAAAACACAAGCAAGAGCAATTAGCATTGCATTATAGATTTGATATTTTCGTAGCAATAAACCGCTTCCAGTCATACTTTTAGCTCAACAAATATTTTTTTAAATCAAAATACAACGTGAAAATTTATTATATACACTACAGATAGTTAGTAATTAAAGTTTAATAATGGTTTTAATAATAATTAGTAATCCTAAATTTTATCCTAAACTTTTAAATCAATAAAAAATATTCTTTTCACAAAAAAAACATTTGTCCTTGCATACTTTTCCTGCAGCCGTATGATTTACCGACATTATCGTTAATCAATGGATCTTTTAATTGGCTTTAAAAATTGCAAGTTTTTAGTCTAGAATTAAAGTCCGCACAAAAATCTAGGATGGAAAACGCGATTTTATATCAAAAGCACCAAAAAATTAAAAATATTACTTATTGGGGCACATACACAGCTGTCACCTGACGACAATATTTGCTTAAAACAAAAATTCTACAGTTTATACGTACATAATGTTTATCATTCACCCTTGGGAAAACATGTAGGAATAATATCGTGTAAGTAGAAGTAAGATTCAATGCGTACAAAAAAAGATCCATCTAATAATTATTTTAGTAATGTAAATACGGATGCAGGATGACAAGAAGAGCAGCAACAGTAGTTGCCGGATCTTGCGTAAGATAGCGAGCAATCGAAAAAAGGACAGATGTAATTTCGTTAGACAAAGACAGATATAGAGAAAACAAAATTAGAAAGGTTGACATTATCGACATCGAGGAAGTTCGCCAGTCACTGCAGGATCCCCTTCAGAAAAAAAACAACTGCAGATTCGCGAATGAGTCCATTATCGAAGAGAGGCTCGCGAGTTTTCCGGAAAACAAAAAAAACTTTAAAACGAGAAGAAGCAATTTATTTTTGATGTGCTCTATATTACTCGCTTATGAGCTGAAGCGCTCGCGCGTTTCGAGAGCCTGCGAGAATTCGGCTAGGAAAAGCTAACTTTCTTTCCAAGAGAGACGCGCGGGTCTCTGAAACGAAAGTCGTGTCGCGGAAATCGAGTATCGACCTTTCAAATTGCGGGGGTCTCTCCGCGCCGGTTAGTCGACATCTTGTCGGTCCTATTACGCGAAATTTAATGGAGAACGTCACGTGGGCGACAGCGGCGACGGCGAGACGGGAGTGGAATTCTGATGTATCGTATTCCACGATGATCCAAGATCCAATATGTTTGCCATATATGCGCGCGCGGCAGCCAGCTGTATTTACTCCCTTTCGATCTCTCAAATGACATTTCCCGCAGATCACGCCAATCCCCTTGATTGAATATATCAGCGTTCATCAGCGTTAGCGCTCTCAATGTTAGCGCCGTTGCTCTCTTGCGCTTGACTTCAGTTTTATGGGAATTATACGACGAGAAGATATATCATAGGTCGAATTATTCTACTAGAATATCTTCGCGCGGGAGGAAGAATTAATTGCAATTTTACAGCCAGTTAAAATTGCATTTCCGTTTCTGGTTCATTAATTAGATGAATTATACGGGGCCAATTTCGGCGGGGATATCCCGCTGAATTAATTTCGCGCTGAAAGGGTTAACCGGGGGGAAATGTGGAGGACCGTGTCCACGGCCGAAGATCAAGCTGCCGTGTCCAACTTTTCATGCGCGCACGTACTCGCTGCTGCGACCTAGCGCTGCCATATGCCGACGCGCAACGTATTTCTATTGAATTTATTTCGGTGCTCTGGACGGTGCACGTTGCTGATTGCAGCTACATCGAGCCGGCCAGGCAGGCAGGCCAGGCAGGCAGGCATCGGGACGCCGCCGGACTCGACGCAGAGCGCAACGCTTCGCTTGCCAGTCACGTATTCCTGCATCATTTGCTATGGGTTTCATACCAGCCATAACTCTACGGATATATCCACCCCCCTCTCCCTCCCTCGCCCCTGTTACCCCTTTCTCCACCCCTTCCCACCCCCTCCTACCCCCTGCGTCCCCCCGTTCGGCCTTCGACCGCTTCAAATCCCACGCCATAACTGCTGCGCGTCGAAATTGTGTCCTCTCCCAGGCCTTGCAGCTCTTAATCCGCCGTGCATTCATCGCGCCGAGGAAGTGGCGCATCGGAATTAATCAAGTCTTGCCTGTCATCGTTAATTTGAGCAAAGGCCGCTAATTTTCATTTCGCCAGCGAGCTGTTAATCGCGAGGGTGCGCGCCTTTGACAAAAGAGAATTCACGACCGGAATTGAATGGCATTGTATACTATGCTTGCGAGTCGGCGCGCGAGCGGAGCAGTGTATCGCGGAATGATGTGACGAGAAGATCGGTATAAGCTTTGATTGAGCTTTCACGTATAGGTTTGTTTAACGGTATTGTAACAGCTACTACAGATTCGTCTAGTTGCGTTTAGAATAAACTTGGACATTTCACATTTATATGATTCCTATAAGCATGAAATGGCAACTTGCAAACGTGTTGAATAAAATGTAAATTTACATGTGTAACAAACAAAATAAATCAAGTAAAAGCAAAATAAAATATAGATTCTAAAAACAATGAAAAATCCATACGTATACTAACGTTATTTAAATATATTCATAAATAAATCTGTAAACACAATTAATCTAGTGAATTCTTTAATCTTGGGATTATAAATACCATATTTAAATATGGGATTTCATCGTATTAAACTGTACGTTTGTATAGTTTCTTTATCCAGAATCACTACCTTCCTGATTGTACATCAGTTGCAGAATACCTCGCGTAATCCATTGTTATGATACACATACTAATTGAAAAATAATTAAGTAAAATACATTATGTAAATGAAACATACTTAAAGAGAGACTGGATCGAGTTAATCAAATTCCATTTTTATATATATTCTTCCTCGAGCAATCTTTTGTTGGTTGAATAAGCGGCTCATAGCTTTCAGCTATAAGAAATCGAAGTTCGAACAAAAACCCATTGGTCCGCGAGGATCTATTATTGCGCGGCCTCCATCGGCACATTCTGCTTGCATTTCGTCGTCGAATGCGAGCCGTTACGCTGAATGGCCAGTGCAGCGTTGCGAATCAATCGACCATAATCGCGCCCGTTGAATCGCGTTCTCCCGTTTCCTGCGTCTGGAAAAAGCGTTTCGATGGCGGCCACGCGTACCGCATATCAATAGCCCATCTCGTCCCCCGAAAGCTGGCCCCTGCACCCCAGGAAGGATGCCTATAGCGTCGTCCTTGTTGCGGCCAGATAGGAAACTAATAAACCGGAAGACGGCTATCGTGCGCCCGTACACGGCACAAATCGATCATGGCTCGATCCCAAGGTCGTATTTCGATCTTCATACGTCACGGCCTATTGAAGAAGCGTTAATAGACAATTCAAACATTTGCACTGCATGGCACAATGTGAACCAAAGTTTATCGTTTATCGTTAATCTACTTAATACACATATAATTGTGAATTCTCCAAGTTCCTCATTAAAATAAAGTATATATACATATTTTATTTTAAAGATATAGAAATAAAAGAAATGCGTAATACTTCAAAGCATCCACACGCGTTCAAGAAATATTATTAATCTATCTATATAAAATAGAATGTCTGTATGTATGTATGTATGTATGTTCTTTATGCACTCTTAAACTATTCGACCGAATTTTAAAGAATTGTATATGAATCAGGGGTAGAATTTCCCGGGGAGTGTCATAAAGTGTATAATTTTTGGTTACCAATCTTTTGGAAAACCGGTATCAGAAATTTTTCCAATTTTTAGGGAAATAATTGACCGATAAAAGTATAAAATAGGGATAAAATTTTTTGGGGAGTGTTATAGAGTGTATAGTTTTTCGTTACCGATCTTTTTGGGAACCGGTATCCGAAATTTTTCCAATTTTTTGGGAAATAATTGATCGAATTTTAAAGAATTGTATATGAATCAGGGGTAAAATTTCCCGGGGAGTGTCATAAAATGTATAATTTTTCGTTACCAATCTTTTGGGAAACCGGTATCAGAAATTTTTCCAATTTTTAGGGAAATAATTGACCGATAAAAGTATAAAATAGGGGTAAAATTTTTTGGGGAGTGTTATAGAGTGTATAGTTTTTTGTTACCGATTTTTTTGGGAACCGGTATCCGAAATTTTTTCAATTTTTCGGTAAATAATTGACCGAATGTTTTGTAGGAAATGTTTTCATTCTGACGTAATTCCTGACATAAACATAAAAAGTGTGTCGGGTGGCTGATTTAAAAGCGGCAACTTAACTTTTCCGTTTGAACAACACATTCCAGATGCTTGAGTTTTAAACTTTTATTATGGGATTGATACTTATGGGGTTGGGGGCCGGGAAAAATTTTTAGCCGGTGAATAAGTTCGGCATAACCCTGGGGACCAGCCTTAGGGTATGCGTAAGCATTTTCCTTCTCCAACGAAAAAAAAAAATAGAATCTTAAAATTTGCAAAAGTTCCGTGGAAGAATCAACTAACCGATAAAACAAAATAGAAATAATAAATATCCACAATTAGTAGAAATTATTTTAGTAAAAACATTAATTATTTAATTGATTTTTGCTTGATAAGCTATTGCCTGATAAAAGAATTTTTTTCGTTTGAGAAGGAAAATGTGCGTTCAAGAAATATTATTAATATATATATATATATATAATTTTATATTTTATAATAAAATATTTTATTTGTATAGTTTTATTACTAATTTTATTACAAAGACATTGGTTTTATTGTACTTTTACTTTACTCGCGGTCTTGTTTCGCCGACAAAATCTATATCTCCGTGAACTGAAACCTTGTGGCTCGCCAACAGATAAAAGAGCGAACGATATCGCGAAGAGCGTGTCTAGCTATTCGTCCTGGGACCCATACTCGTTTCGAATTCTCCTGTTGCGATTGGCAACAGGATTCGGATCCTTGCGAACCCTTACGAGGCGAGAATCCATTTCTTTCTCCACGACCGTAAAGCCTTTAGGAATTTCTCTCAAAGGATCCCCCATATAGCGAAACGTTCCCTACGTAGGGCAAATTTTCCGACAGATTTTTGAGTCTCAAATCCTGACAGAACCACCGCAAGCCATCCGAGAAAAAAGACATTAGGCTGAAAGTCTTCGTAATTTGCTTTTCGTTTCCCCTCGCGCGATAAGCAGAGTTTGCGAGAAACGAGTCCCCCTTTAGCTCTGCTTAGCGAAAGCTTTTCCATGTTAATCTTTCGAAGATATAAAATAGAAAAAGGCTTAAAATATCTTATCTTAAAATTTTTATAGTAATATTTAGTATTATATTCTTTATAAATAATTCATATTGTAGGAAATATCGTGTATATCTTAACCTCAGAATATATTTTCGCAATTTCTTAAATTGCAGTTCAACAAATCGCCTCGATTGATAGTCTGTACGATCTCCGTCCTAAATCCAACACCGTCACTTTTCCATAAATCGCATATCTCGGGAACATGATATCCTGTCGATAACGAGGTTGCAGGAAATGCGCGCGACATGAAAGTTGAGAAAAAATGTCGCGCGTGCTATCGGCCGAACGATTGGCAGCAGTATACATTTTGTATAAAATCGAAATTATACGATTCGGTGAGTCATGCAAAAGTAAGCGTATTGGATAAATCAATTCTGCAAAAATATATTTTAATCTGATACATGTATTATAAAATCCGTGCATTATTCGATATATATTCCAATGTAATGTGACAAATATATTCATGAATTTTTGATCTAATAATATAAATCTGATCAAATCATTCACCTATCATTGTTAAATTTTTACTAAAAAATGTCCACTAATTTTCTACAAAATCACACATAAACGTATCAGACATATCAATTTAGAGTAATAATATTAAAAATATCCTGCAATGTTGTTATTATTTCAAATACACGTATATAATGTTATAATATGTAATAAGAGAAAAGATAATTTACAGATATAAGTTCTTATAAGCAAGAATCAAACTGATACACTTAAGTACCATTCATCCGATCTATCGGACTATCAATAGTGAGCGATATTTTGCTTTAACCGGCGTGTGATACTGCCGGTACAAGTATCGGCAATTTGTCACAATCCTTTTCACCTCTTTTCCTTTCTACTTCCTTTTGTACAGCGTGTTACATAGCTCTCTTTCGCACACACGACCCGCTAACACCTAGCATGTCACGCCTTACACTATAATTTATCCAGCATATCGCATAGCACGCATATCCACGATTGGAGAAGCATACAATTTTTGTAATTTTTACTTCGTTTTGTAATTTTTAAATCGCTTTCGTAGATTTCATCTTAATTGCGTTTTTCGCATGTACTCTACAGAGAAGAGAGGGATATTCTTGATTTGAAAATATCTTTAGGTTCAACGTGAAAACCTTGAAATGAGATTACCTTGCGTTAAACGAAGAAAACTTGCTTGAATAAAGTCATTTTATATAATTCAACCCAGAAAAAAAGTTGAAATTCTTAAGAAGATTACAAATTGTTGCATATATACCTATACGAAACAATGACACATTAATTTGAATATACATATAATATAAAGTTTGATTTGGCACTTTTTTTTATTTTTGTGTACATAGTAAAAAAGGGCAAAAAAACTCGCGCCTACATATAAAAATATAAACTATAATAAAATTATAATAAATTCTTTTTATTGTAAAAAATAGTCGAGAAGAAAACAATAATAGCTACTCTACAAATTAGCGATATTCGTGGAACCGCATTTACCTCAGTTGCAGTTCGATATCGATCAAATGAATGAGGTTCTAAAACGCGCGAAATTGCTAAGTGCGGTGTTCCCTGATAAGCTTATATAATCCGTTGAAAAGAGCAATCTATAGCCTAAGGGAGCATTACAGAGAGAAAGATCCAAGAATCCTCAGCTTTGACGAGAGGAAGCCTTGATACATTGTCGCATCTAAAGGATTTTGCGGAGCTTTCTCTTACGGGAATCATACGATTATACTGTAGCAATGGCGAAAAGAGCAGATTTCTTTGGCGGCTTCTCGTAACCACTCGCCCGAGAGCAAAAATCTGATGGGATCAGCTGTTCTCTCCTTCGGTATAGCGTTGCCGGGAGAAGGTTTAATCTGGTAAAGGCGGGTCCGACGAATAATTCACTCAACGATGAGCGATACGAAGGGAAACGAGGGAAAAATGTGCGTATAGGTGAAAAATCGGGCAAATAAAACTCAGACCTGACCTGAGGTCTTTTAACGCAAGAACAGATAACAGAACCATCATATCTCGCTTTAGAATTGTTAACTACTGCGCAATAATTAGTGAATATTACTTTTAGTTTAGTCAAGCACAAAAACAATATTTATAAAGAAATATTTTGATATCACCTTCGAATTAGCTAATAAAAGAAATATCCTCTACACTGTTACATTCATATATAATTGTCAAATTATACTCAATTTGAGTAATTTTTAACCCTTCCTATAAGTCGCCACTGCTCCTAAATTAAAACAATGTTAATTGCCTCATCTATTTCCTTTGAATGTTAATTTAACTAAACCAATGGAGTTAAAGTAATACTGTTTCGTATTAAAATAATAAATTTTGATACACCTGAGAATTAAAAGTAACAAAATGTTATTTTACTCAAGGTATTGGTTTAAATATCATCCTTTAATATTTAACAGTGTACATTCCATCTTTGAAATATTCGAGTAAAAAGAAAGCAACATGCATATCATATCTTCCTCAATTAGAGAAATATGATTCGATATATTTGCTGTATCGGAAAATAATTTCTCTCATGTTTGGATCTATTTAGTTCGGTAGAATTTATGCAAACCCCAATCATCGATATCAAGAGCTATTATACAAATACATACAAATAAACGATATAGAAACACAATTCAGTTCTTAAAAATATTCCGGAAAAGCATCCAAAAGATCTCCTGAATTGCGTGATAAAAACTGCACTGCTTATATTTCAGCGAGTCGATACACACGCTCAATAAAATATCTGGATATTTCCGACATTCACAAGAGGGTGCATTCTTCTTTTTTTTATACGGAAAAATACAGGATAGCATATCTTCGTATTTGATAGGAGAGCTTCTTAATGAAAATTTGCTTATAAACCATTGAGAGAACTTGCCTGTACGCCTGTACACTTCGATATATAATGATTGTAAATAAATATTTGAAATTTAAACATCACTCTATCCAGAAAATAATTTGCACGCAAGCTATTTCGATTAGCACAAAAGCAACTTTTTTATTTTTTTAAATCTATAAAGTATTATATAATGTCTCCAAAACAACTATAAAAATTAGCTATTAAATTAGCTGACTTTGTCTTAAGAAAATATCTTTGCAGCGTATCAAATATCAAATTTTATTAAAAAATTAATTCAACAAAACACAGTTTGCGCTGACTTAAAAAAAAACCCATAAAGCAGAGAAAAGGTTCGTACAATCCTTCAGCCCGACAGCATTTTATACCCGTTATTTCGATGCTTGTTCGCGATCGGAAAAGCGCTTTCGAAAACGATATGATTTACGTCAAAGGATCTTGTCACGACGTACACGAAATGGCACCTTCGCGTGAAAAGGGTATTTTCTCGGCGCACACACACGGCGAGCGGCGCGGCGCGGACGGGTGTAGGAAGGACCGCTACCACCTGTCGATCCCACTGAAACGCCCGAGGGATACCGCCCTCGTGTGTGCGGGCGAGTGATCGACTTTATTCCCTTATTCCCGCAGAGACCCTTCGTGCCAGCCCGGGCGTCACGTTACGCTCGGACGGACGTACGAATCCCGGGTAGGTACGTCGATATCCCGAATTTGATTGTCGATCCTGTTCTGTCAACAACCGGCATTACCCCGTGCGTTCGCATTATTAGATGACGCGCGTGGATATAAAGGCCGCGAAATGGAATATATTCTCGCGTGAGCTGGTCAATCCAAGTGGTGCGAAGGGCCGCTTTGATACGGTACGTGCGAGAGAACCCATCAGAAATTCTACACCCATCACGAGTCGAAATAGTACAATTTATTTGCGTTTCATACTATAACGATAAAAAGTAAAAGTGTTAGAATTTTTAATATGTTTAAATTATACGAGAATTAAAATCAAAGGCAGCATTGTACTCTTATCTTATGTATTTACATGTTTAATTAATGCGTGAAATTTGGTGTAATTTTGATCTTTTTGTGGAACACAAAAAATATATAAGTAAACCGTGAATTGTTTATTAGTCTTATCATTTAAAATTGCGCTGACAGTTATGTAGCGGGGATCAATCGACCTTTCAAGACGCTCTAAAAATAAAGTAAAACGAGAAACCGGATGTCGATTTCCGCGCGTGTTTCCCGCCGACAGAAGATATTTTTAATATCCGGCAAATCCGTATTTCCTTATTCTGTGTGAAAGTTGATGTATAACGTAACCCGAAAAAGTGTTATTTGCTAAAAAATATGTTCTTCCGACTTATTAGAATTTGAATTTAGCAAGACGTTAATTTCTTAATAATTTTCTCGCAAATCGTATATTTTCTAAAAAATTTTAAATAGTATCTATCACAAATGAAATATCTTTCAGTCGCCTTTTTACTGTAATATTTTTACACGTAGTATTATAAGATAAACTGATTTATATAAAGAAAAATACGTTTCTATTATTTTAAGAAAATGAAAGAAAATACTCTTTCGTCGCTGTCAGGAAAATCCCATCGGTTTAATAAATTATTAGTTAAAAATCCAGGATTCTGTGAGAATTGCTCCTAATAAGTCTTAAAACACCGAGAAAGAATGTCGCTATTTTTAATAATGTTGAAGAAAGTATAAGTATATGTGTAACGTTTTACGTAAGCTATCTTGTATATCTTTTTTACAATTCCACCAAAATACAATATAATTATAAACGCCTTTCAGAGCGAAATCACGTTTATCAGCCATGCAAACTCTCTAAATCTCATTTGCGCCACTAATATATTAGAGTAATTGCAATAGTCACTCCAAAAAAGAAAATTGTCACTATAATTTGAGTAAATTCGGGCACTCATAAAGTATAATAAAAGTGAATTTTTCACTCAAATTTTTAGAGCGGCTACTCAATCAAAGTGATATACGATCTCACTCTAAAACTGTAGTGAATCACAATTCTCACTAAAGATCGACTGATAAATGCTATAATAAATGATAAATACTCTAAATAAATGACTGATAAATGATAAATAATAAATATTCTAATAGAATAAAATTTTCCATTCAAAATTGTAGAGTGACACTGATCTACTGCACTCGAAAAGAGTGCCCTCTCACTCAAAATGGAGTGAGATTTCACTCCAACTTATAGAGCGCAATTTTACTTTCTTCATAGAGTGGCGAATCGCTCGAAGTGCACAAGTTCAATTTTCACTTTTCGTTAAACTTGCATTTTACTCGTTTTGAGTGATATTTCACTCTCTGACTTTTATATAGAGAAAACGCAAAATATTTTCAGTTTACAAACAAGGATGATTTTTATTCACGGAACCATGAGACTTTTCTCCGTTCGCGGAGTATATTGTAAGATCTCTCGCAAACCAAGATTCCTGTCTTTGCATCTTTGGGCCATCGTCACCAGTGGCTGATGTTTTCAAACTGCATTTCTCTTCCCCCTTCTCTCTCTCTTTTTCTTCTTTTCGCATCTTTGCCACCTTTTCTAGCGACTTTTTTTTTCTCTCATGGTGCTGAGCTTTTCAGTCCAGAAATTGTGCCGGTTCTAAAAACTTTCCTCGCCATGACGGGACAACGCCGAAAATGGGCAAAACGAATGGAAGAGATAAGATAGTGCTGAAATATTTAGTACAGCGAGACTATGTAAAAATTTTCGTGGTCGTCGTCTTTTTTCCACCTTTCAATAGTTTCTTTCTCGATACTACCTTGTCGGTTTAATTTTTATTTCCCCTTTTACATCGTATATTTTTATAAAGCCGTCCTTGCTCTCATTAAAATCAATGGAAAGAGAGCGAGGGGAGGAGAGAAAAAAAAAGAGAAAAGAGATTCCAATTATAAACTTACCGCAAACTTTAATATACATAAAACAATTTGCAGTCTGTACATAAACTTTATCATATAATGATACAATGTCCAAAAAACATTTATTTATCCCTAAAGAGCAAATTACAAAGACCCGCGATAATAAAATTAATAAAATTCTATTAAAGTGTTTTTATTCATAAATTTTAAAGAGCAACGTAATTTCTTCTGAATACATTTTTTTTCCAGAAAAAGCCACACTAACAACATTGCCACTTCCATTCGCTATATACCATTCGCATGTTTACCTATCTCTTTGTGCCACGTCTTTTATGCTGTAAATGTCTTTTACGCCCGACGTGATTTATTTAAGAAAGGACGCCGACGACTAGCGCGCCACTCGAAATGTTTATATTTCCTTGCGTATTCAATAAGCTCAGCTTTCTTCCTTTCTTACGCGAGCGGCAGCATCGTCCGCTGCAGCCCCTTCGTATTTCCTTCTTCATTTAACATTAAAAAAATACAAGTTTTGCATGTATGACGCGCGCGTTGATCCCTTCTTTCTGTAATTTAATTCTGTGGATAGTGAAATTTAGTTTAAATACAAAAATTTTGTGTCCATTATTGCAAAGATTAAAGAGATTTATACCGTTATTTTCTGATTTTTTAAAGTTTGGTAAATTATACGAGAATCACAGATTCTAAGATACAAAGATCATGTTCAAATATTTAAAAAATAAAAAATTTAACTCTTGAAAAAAAGCACGCAATTTATTACTCAAGTCGGTCGTGTCGAAAATGCTGGAAAATTTATCTAAAATTAAAGAAAATCATTCATATGTATATATCTAATATTATATAAATATATGTATCTCTTCACACACAAGTTCAAAAGGCAAAGTTGACGGTAATAAAATTAACAGGCAGTCAGCTAGTCAGCCTCGCTTTGCGTCAACCTTCTTTCATTTTCATCCCTTCGCGTTTGCTCGCGTTCTTTCACAGTCTACATCACTCACAAGCACCCCTCTACTTAGAGAGAGCGAACGCGCGCCACCCTCGCTTTGACTTTCATAGTGTTGCACAGTACTTAATGATCACTGTATAAGGAACGACAGGGTGAAAGGAGACAGAGGGACGATTAAAGTCTGGAATATCGTAAGCTGAACATTAACCAGAGGCAATGTGTAGGAAAAGAAGTAGGTGCAAGGGTAGAAAACAGAAAAGAGTGAGAAAGAGAGAGGGGGGAAGGGAAATGACGACTGAAGACATAGAAGAGAGGTTGGGGATAGTAAAATATGGGCCAGACCACGCTGGATGCTAATAATAATAATAAAGGCGAAATAAGAGAAAATGGGACTCGAGAGAAATTCACGGGCTTGTAATAAATTCAGGATGAAACAGCCGTTCCATTTGTGGCTAAGAACTCTAAGAAGAGGAATGAAGGAAAATAAAGAAATGTGGCCGCGAAAGGACAAAGCGGAATTTAACATACAGGTACATTTGCATATCGCCGGATATATGCATGTGCAATGCGCGCGCGTATGCGAGTTTGAATATGTTACCCTGTTAAATATGTTAAATATGTTACACTGTTCAAAGTGATTACTAATTTTCTTAATTTAACAAAAATTCCGTTATTGAACAGTTTATGCAAATTACATTTCGCGTATGAATATTAATGGCGCCAATCAAAAAAACAATTGCATTTTTAGGTATCCTCAATTCATAGTCATCACTCTCCAATGCTGCTTCATCAATAACATAGTACCTAATAATACAAAAAGTGTTATATGATTCTAATTTTTTTTAATATTACAATTCCTTTTATAAATTCCATTCAGTCATTATGACTATTAATTAAAAGTTCACAGCTACATTCCTCTCAATTAAATTAACATCGCACAATTTATCAATTATTTTTCAATATTACTCTTTTCATCCTTTAAATCTATCACTCTGTCAAAAATGTCAAATTGTCATACTGCATTTCTGACTTTAATTAATCGCGAATGAGCGAAAATGCGCTATCGAAATATTACGCGATCGGATACCTTGTTTATCAAATATCGCCAAAGCATTACGAAATTATTAAAATTGTCGTTTAATTAAGAAAAATCGATGATAACAATAAAAAAATATATCTCATCTCTGATATCTCACAAAAACGCCAAAGACAGCGTTCGAGAAAGTCTCAAAATGCGTGACCGTTGACATAAATGTCCGAGCTGGAAGGAAAAGGCGGATGAAGCGCGGAAAATTGGGAATCGCTCTGCCATAACCATACGCGGATAATAGCGCGTGGACGAAGCAGCGAAGCGCGCGCGAAGAGCACGTGTGCGAGAGCGAGACTTTTCGCCGTGGAAGGCGCTTGCATTTCGCGGCGGAATTTATAGGAGCGATGCGTATACGGGAAATCGCTCGAGTGCTCCTCCGCGATGGATTCCCTTTCCGCGTCACTACGTTGCTATAGAGAGATACGTGGAAGGTACTTTTGTTCTTGCGCAGCACCTGCCGCGGAGAGATGCTCGCACTGCGCCGCGTTATCCCCGGGATTCAAGAGGCTTTAGCTCCTCCGAGTCGGCCCGAGTCTTTACATTCTTGAATAGCTGCATAAATAATGGAATATGGACCGTTTATTTTTAGGAACGTTGGACACACGGTTCTGCAAATTATCTTCGCAAATAAATTTATCGTTACATTTTTTTTATGACGTAAATACTTTAGACAGGGAGAGATTAAAAAAGCTATCAAGATTAAACAAGCTGTCGATTAAAAAATTATATATTTTATACAAATCCTATCTCTCTCTCTCTCTCTCTCTCTCTCTCTCTCTCTCTTTCCTCTTCTTTTCCTATATCTTTCTCCTACCCCTTCACGCCAGAAGACGAATTTTTCATAATTTAATATCAAATTTTGTTAGGTTAAGTTATCATTTTTCTAAGTTACTCAGGTACAAAAATAGTAACATTTACAGTCTACAAAATAGAAAAATAGTAACACTATAAATTGCACACTTTAAACATCACATACCGCATATTACAATACTTTGATATCACGAAAACATCTCTCTAGTTGAAATAGTTATGTAAATTAATTAAATAGTACAGATTCTACCAACTCACCGTTTGTAGTGGCTATAATTTGGGAGAAAATCGATGCGCATTCGTCTTTATCATTAACGCGGACCGGCGCGCGACCACGAAATGCCTGGCACGCTTTAGCATCAATTGACTCTAAAACACGCCGCGCAAATTTCTTCTTGCCAATTTAATTAAATTAAATTGCTTTTATCGCGACCGCAGCATCACAACGAGACGCGGCGTCTGCCCCGCAAAATAAATCAGGGCAGATTGACCCTTTGATGGCGTCGTTCAGTATATGTAATCAAGCTCGATGACGGCAGGATATCAGCGGACTATTACAGACAAATTTACATCCCGATTTAATTTCAAAAGTATTTCTGCCGTTACAAATATCGCGTCGAGCGTAAAAAAGTCTTCATTTCCAGTTTAATCAAATTGTCTCAGAGCTAGGAAGAAAAAAAAAGGATAATTCCGTCTTATATCCGTATAAATCCGTGCAGATAAATGTTATATGTTCGTATGCATATGCAATATCCTTTGTATTTAAAAGCGTCATTATAAAGGGAAACAATATCGCCCGCGCGGTGCAATGCATTCGGAAAATACAGTACAGCCGATAAACCGTAAAATTTCGATCGTCGCAACAGCGATGGCAGACGTGATAAAGAGGGCGTACAGGCAGAAACAATGGCAGCGATTTGTAATCTCGTCCCCTGGCGGCGGCACAAAATTATGAATTATGAATTATAAATTAGTGAACGACGCACAAGAGCGATTGTGGCAAGATATAAATTGCCCGATAATTATTCGGTCCACGATCCGACATTTGTTTTAGAGTTTTCCATGGATGAGGAAATACGTTTCTATTATAATGTACCGTAAATGTCCAATGAAAAATGGTCGTTTAAAATTACTTTTTTTAATTACAGAGAGAGAGAGAGATTATTACAGGCAAAAAATTAAATATTAAATAATCTTATAAAGTTAAAATATTTCAAAACCAATAAGTAAATGAAACAACAAATTGTTAAATGTTAAATTGTCTGTTTTGACTTAAATATTGTGACATTAAGATCTTGTTGCGGCTCTGGGCCTTTTTCATTTGTTTATAAATATTAAATATTTCTTTAAAAAAAGATGTTTTTACTAGACATATGTATAATTAAAATATATGTCGCATCATCTATATTTTTCCAATGGAAAAAACTAATTTCATAATGAGGTAAAATATATATACATATTTATGTTTGATTATCTAAAAAAAATTATTAGCTTTACTATAAAATGATATTATGCCGCAATAGACATAAATATTTTTAGCCATCCTGCAAGCTGGAAATTTGGAACTGTTACTACTTGGATGTTAATTATTGAGAAACTTAAAGAATTTGAATATTCGAATATAATTTACCGAAGAATTTTATAACTGCAGCAAAGATATTATAACTGCAAGGATAATAGATAACAAATGTTCATAAAAATAAATCTAAACAAGTTTATGTAATATATAAAAGCCGTGAAATCATCGCAAATATTTTCCTTTAATTATTCGAAAACATCTCGTATGGCCATGTCATATAACTGGTACGACATAATTAAAGGAGTGGCCATACCACCGGCGGTGCGCACGTGTCGAATTACACGAGCTCTCAATCCGATTATACATGATCCCGTACAAAAGAGATATCACCAACGAGAAGCGGGAACTGCTCTACTGTTGCAGCTGCTGAAATTAGAAGCTTCTGTTTCGTTGCGGCTGTTACGTTGCCTCTGGGTATACCGCGGCTCCGGTAACGATTCCGTAGTCGAATAAAGTACTTCAGTGAGTCATCCCTGGGGCGTTCATGGATTAACAGGGTGCTCGTTTTAACGAATGTCGATCTCCGAAGAAGTAAAACAATATCAATTGACGAATTTTTAAGAACTCCGTGTCTACTTATTATTGCCTTCTCCAATCAGAACACAAGTATTCTAATCGGAATGCAATAATAAGAATAAGACACGGAGTTCTCAAAAATTCTTTTAGTAATAAATTAAAGAGAATCAAATAATTCGAAATTTCATAATTCTAGAATATTCTACAATATTTATATTTCTTAATAAATAACTAAAAATTAATAAAACCCCGTTAAAAAATTACCGACTGATAAATCGATCAACAAAATTGTTCTGTTGAATGACAAGTCCAAATTAATTTCTTACTGAAGAATAAATAAAAAAAGAAAGTTTGCTTGCAGAATACAAAAGATTGGCCTCTCTAACTTGAGACAAAAGTTTTGTTAACATATTTTTCTTTGTCTCTATTAAATCCATATCAATCTCTGTTTTTGATAGCTACTGTTATAGTCAAAGGATTCAAAACATTTAAATAAATCAAAAGGTAAAGAGAGATTTATATGTAAAATAAATATAAAATTTTTCAATCAACGGTATGTCACTTTGTGTAAATTGTCCACGGTAGGTCCAATGTACGAAGCTGGATTCCAGATATAGTTATATGCAACGGTTCGCGCTGTCGTTGCGTCTCCACCCCTCAACTCCTACAACCCGTTCCTTTCCGCTCACGCCGGGGACGGGGGATGGTCTTCCTTTTTTTCTCACTTCCGCTGAAATTCACGACACCCGCGGGAACGGCGGTGGCGGCTACATTCAGAGAAATGGCCGCCTTTAAAGGGTGGTCGGGAGATTTAAGGGTTTGAGGTTTCGCCCGGTAGGGCTGAAGTCAAGAGAAAAAGAGAAGGGTGTCTGCGGGCAGCTCGCAGACCTTAAATCTCGACAGAAATCGAGTCACATTGGCGTAGTGTGAACGAGAAGATGAAGATAACCAGAAACGCCTACGGTAAATGGATAAAGGAAGGAAAAAATGTTGCAGAGACGAAAATCGCCGAAATTGATAAGAAGCTTAGGGAATTGAATACAGGGTTATGCATTACAACAAAGGGATGCCGAATAAGATAAAAAAACGAAGATCCGCAAACGAAGAAAAGCAAAAATCCTTATAGATATTATGTTAGTTAATTGACATACAGCAGGAAACATTTGACATTTTTCTTCCACTTACTGATTTCCAAAAATATTGATCGTAAATATTTTTAGATCCATAATTTTTTCACTCATGCATATTATACGTAGATAGTAAAGTAAAAAACAATACTAATCGCACATTATACAGAATTTTTTTTCAATCTCATGTAACTTTTTTCAAGTAAATAAGGTTTGACGATCAATCGGACCAAAACCAATGGTCGAATTATCACGATGATTTTTTGCCAATTTGTAGTCAATGAAATAAATTGGCGTTTAATATTTATTTTATCGTTGGCGAATTACGAATGTAGTTTCGGTTTAAATAAGGTTTGGTTAACAAAATTAAATACAACATTGAAATTTAAAATAGCAAGTATTATAAACATATCGATTAAATTGTTCGGGAAAAACACAATTAACAATTATAATTTCTTTATATACTCGATACATTTTCCAGATACGTTACAGTCAATTTCGTGTGTGCACACTCGCGTAAATATCGAGAAATAATGGATAAAACAAAACGATTTCTTAACGTTTTAAGCACATTGCAGTCCCGAGATATTATTAGACATTCTGGTATAGCGGTTTAATAACGCATGCACGTATTTCATTTAAGCGTCTGCGATGCACCTTAATAAAATAAAATTAATTTTCATCCGATTTAATAGGGTCACACGTGACTTGTAGTACTATAAATTTCTTGAGATTAATTAGCTTATATCAGTTAACCAATATTTTCTATTTCTTGAAGTTGCACGGTTGCCACGTGTTATAGTATTTAAAGAATTGTAAATTTTCAATATACATTCGAACGTCTTGCATTTCGTGTATCCGTGTATATATATATATATGTACTTTGCTTTCTAAGCATCATACAGTTTCATTTTATCAACTATTTAAAAACATTAAACTTTGATCTAAGCAATAAAACAGAACTAAAAGTTAGTATTTATATATAGATATCGTTAGAAAAAAATTAAGATTCTAGTAATTACTAGTATCCAACAAAATATATACATATAGCACTTTGATTACAAAGAATAAGATATAATAACTATTAGATTAGATCGACAAATATAGGCTGCACTGATAGCTACAACTTTTAAATCAGCAACTGTTTAATTTAAATTAAATCAATGGTTGTTCATTAATGAAATCAATTTCAAATTAATTGAAGAATGAGACATTGCTATTTATGAGTTAATGTAATTGGCAAAGTGTAGCCATTTGGAAATGACCGCTGCGTTTTCAATCATCACCATCCAGCAATCACGTTTCGGTATGTCGAAAATTCCTGCTTCATTACCATCCCATGGGCTTGTTCTATGGCGTCACGCGGTGTCAATTTCGTGAAATTCCTTGCGGGTTTATGATCATGACCGATGACACTCACAGTTTGACGACATTGCGTGAATTTCTCGATTGAGAAATAATTAAATTCGCAACCTCTAGTCAATCATTAATTATATTAACTAAGATAGAATCAATTATTTCCAAACATCCAAAATGAGAAAAATATAACCATACAATTGTCTAAAAACAAACAAAAAATATTTAAAAAAAAGAGATCCTAAAAATTAAATAATATAACGTATCATAAAGCTGTTCTTTTTAAACAAAAAAAAATCTAAGTATGTAGCCTTAGTATGTTCAACCTGTTCAACATTTTCATGAAATCTATAAATCTCTAAAAAAATTTGTCTAAACTATGTTTCAAATTATTTTCAATAAGTAAGTAATATTACTTCGTTTACTCCTGAAAGTATAGAGACTAGAGAGACTTTGACGGCAAACATATTTATTGGCTATTCTTTAACTATACGGTTTACAAGCTGCACACATAAATACAACGACGATAGAAGTTTCATCGAGGGGCGTAAATCTTACAACGGGCGATTATTCGGCTTTTATAGCGCGGCCCGCGTCACATTGCCACGCACAATATGGCGTCATCAATTTTTCTATTGTTCCCATGTGATTTCAAAGCTATACACGCGGGAAAAAAAGCCCGTCCAGATAAACCGCTGGGTTTCTTTTAATCGGTCGATATCCGTCATAACGATATGCTTTTAATTACCTCTTTGACACCGACGCCATCAGTCTGTAAAACAAGAGCAGATTGCTGTGATTGCAATTGACGAGCAAGCGTCCTGCGATAAGGATTTTTCTAACCGAACTAAAGCAGATTGTATGCACGAATATTTTTTAATAACATCACATAATTATTATTTATTATGATATACATATGATTTCTTAATCAAAAGCAGGAAAAATGCATACCTATAAATATTCCTCTGAACTATTCGACAAAATCTTTAAATTTCCAATAAATAATTCTAAAATAACTGACTATTTAAACCAAGAAAATAAGAGAATTTAAATTTTTATAAAAACTGAAATAAAATACAGCTGTAAAGATAAGTTATTAAATGTTATAGATAAAGAAACTGAACGTGATCTACGATGACAGCAAACATATTCATAGACCTCTCATATTCATCTAAGCTGGCGTTCTAAGCTAAAATATGACATAACACTTAAGAGAGCAAAAAACAAAGAGAACTCAAAAGAGCAAAGACGTCTGTCTGAAACGCATGCTTAATACAACCGGATCCCCGATTGTCTGCGCGAATCAACAAGGGTACATTTTCGTTTTTTCCATTTTTCGCCACAATCGTTCGTCTCTACAGCATTACATAGCAACGGCGGAGCTTTTGATTAAAAGGATGGCTGAAAAAAATTTTAATTAGAGACTCGAATACGTATCTCTCTCCGTCGCACCAAAAAGACAGAACGAGGAGACGAGGACGGGAAGCTGAGAGATGACACGTAGAGTTTAAAAGAGCTATGGCAAAAAAAAAGAGTGAAAGGAGAGAGGAAAAAAAGGGCTGCGGAGTAACGCCCATCGTGGATCATTTAAGAGCATGTAATCTACACGCTCAATACCTTCAAGCCTTATCGGCTAAATACCATGCAAACATACTCCAATCTGGCCAGGAAAGTCAGTTCCTATCGCTATCCCATCTTCGTCCTTCTATGTTGCTAGAACGCGTTCGAATTAACTTCTTGCTAAAGTGTATATGGAAGACATAAACTATAAGAAGTGTTACATATACTTGGCAATTTTAATATTTTAAACTTTATGATAAAAATAAAAAATCGAAACATTTTATAATTTAACAAAACTAGTAAGTCACAGCTAAGCAATTTCTGCAATAATCGTAATTTTTTATTACGTCCACTTTGGTAATAAAAGTTACATGTAAATGTGTGTTTATGTTGCAAAATTTCTTTCCTTTTTTGAAGAAAGTTAAAAGTCGATTGCTATAATTACCTCTGTTAGCTAATTATGCTACAGTTATTAATTCATTTATATAACTTTATATCACTAGAACACATCACATCGTTTACTTCATTATTTAACTCTTGTGATTATAATAATTAATTCATCTCAGTGCGATTACAATAATTAATTCATCGACATCGATAATTGATTCAGCTCAGCCAAGTGGTCAAAATCTTTTCCGATAATCCACATGTTTCATCAACCAGAAATCGACGTACCCGCTTATTCAGAGAGGAACAAGAGCCGCGAGAGTTAGCTGGAAGCTGTTGTACATTCAAATACATGATATCGCGTGTGAAATAGCAGTTAGGGGGTCAGATCTGCATAACTCTACTACGAACACTCCCTAAGGGTACCTTAGCTACAGCTCCGTACGCGCGCTCTCTCTCTCTGTCTCTCTCTCTCTCTCCTATCGAAATTCACCCCCTATACGGTGTGTATGCACCCGCTCCCCTCCCTTCGCCCCCAACTTACCCTCCCGCCCCCGCTTGTTCTTGCCCCGCCAACGTAACCGCCACTTTACATACGTGTACAATGTGCCGCTACAAGCAACCACCGCCCATTCTCCGTCTCTGACTGTGCAATCACACGATGATAAAAGTGATTCCGCGCCGACTTCCGATTTGCGATTTGTCTGCGCCGTCTGCAACGCTCTTGTAAATCAATGAGCGCCGCTATTTCAAACGCTCGCTATCTTGGAACAGAGGGAGTGGAAGAGGGCAGTTAGGCGGGGCAATACGACATGTGCTTCCATGCGAAAGCACAAGTCACGATGACAATATGTATATGTCTGTATTTTACGATTGTACATGAAAATTTTAAGCATATTATATGTTACAAAAATTCCGTGTTCAATTTACTAAACAAAATGACGTATAAAAGAAATAAATAAAATATGCAATGTACACGATATACATTTGTGTAGGTATAGGTATTACATTACTCTAAAAATTCCAAAGAATATTTAATTGCGCAATAATAAATTACATAAAATATTTTAAATAAAAATATCAAAATATTATGTTAATTCAATCAATTTGAAATAAATGTTACTTTAAAAAATTGAAGTCGCAGTTTGTTACTAAGATAATTAATGTTGGAAATTATAAAGTTATGAAAATATATGTGGATTTTCAGACAATTTCTATTAAATAAAATAGAAGTAAATAAAGACTGTTAAAAAATTCGAGTTATTTAATTTGCGACGTGTAGAAGTTTGCATTTCGGTAATAAAATTTGTCCTTTTTGAAGGACAAAACTAGTTTATTCGGACCTTATCTATTCGGGTTAGGAAAAGATGTTTTACTAGCAAAAAGCATAGTGTACTCAGAGTACACTGTTCCTATCTCTACAGCTTGGTAGTCAAACAGTTAGAGAGGATGAACACATATCAATGCAGAAACGTTATGCATCACGCATTTTTTTCAATATGGAATAAGTTAATAATACTTGGATAGATTTTACTACTACATAAACAAATTTATTCCTTAAAAATAATAATATTTACCAATTTTAGTTGAGAAAACATATCTTCCTAGCGATAAGCATAATGTTCTTGCCACCAAAAGTTTGAAAGTCAAAAAAGCGATGCAAACGTTAGCATTAATGCTGAAACATTCCATGATATTTTATATGTTTCTCTCTCTATATAATTATTTACATAAATGTACATATATCTATATACGTTCTAAAAATACGTTTCAAAAATCTTAATCTAGTAGATATCAGTCGATTAATTTAAAAATAATATTTTCAAATTTTTATCATTCAGATTATAAAGTGGTTTAATTTCCTAACAAGAAAGAATTAATGAGCTATTTAAAATATTTTACATTTTTCTTTGTATATAATTAATCATATAAGCGTATATATATTTATATATATTTCAAGAATCTTAATCTAGTATTAATTAATTAAAAAAAAATATTTTCAAATTTTAACCATTTGGAATAAGAAATGGTATTTTCCTATATAAGAGTGGTTTACTTAAAATATACTATCTTTGTCATTAAACTTTGACAATCAAATGTTAAAGGTATCAACACCAGTGCTAAAACATTTCCGCATCACGTGAATGAAATTAGTTAACGGCATATATAGCACGTGGGAGCGAAGGAAGTCGTCATCTCGCACCTCCACGACCCGAAAATTCTCGATTTGTAACGTAATTATCGTCGCCGCGTTCACCAGCAACCACGTGTAACTCCAACGCTTCTGTTAAAGTTATCTTAATTAGTTTGCTCAGCATTCACAGTTGAATTTCAACGTTTACCTTTAGCCATGTAAAAACCTACCGCACTACTGATTCTAAAATAAAAACTTCAATTACAGGAATAAAATCAATATATACATCCATAAATATCAATTAATTCCTGCACCTGTGGATGGTTAATATTAAAAAATTTAATAAAATACTTGTAAAAATTATATATTATTGCATACGTTTCACGTACTTATAAAAGCTTAGCACAACCAACTACGAGGTAAAATATATAATGAATAATCCTGCCTTTCTCCTTAATTATTTCTACATGAGCTATTTATGTTAATTCATATAAATCCTATCGCATCACTCTTGTTACTAAAATTCTCCAATTTGTGCTTTCAGTTTTAATTATATTAGTCGTAATCCTCCCTATATCGTTCTAGTTGCTCAAAAATTCTGCAATCTGCGCTCTGACTTTGATTATAAAAGGGATTTGATTGAATCAGCGAGATAATTTCTTTGATGAAGTCGAGACAAATTTCAAAGAAACACCTCGTCACACAAACTCAATAAAGTAACTTCATCGGCAAACTAAATGGTGATTCAACCGGCAACCGGCTGCTCATTTATGATTTTAATAAAACTTACCGCTATATTAAAAATATTATTAAAGAATTTTTTCCAAATTATCTTAAAAAAATTAAACACGGTTTTAGATATAAGCAGATTAATCACGTCAAAGGTAAATGCACAAAATAATCATTAGCATAAGAATAGTTGACTCTTTTTTAGATACCGGTATGATTTTTGAACTGGATTTGACAAAATATTTTGGTACGGTGTAGCATTTCGATATTTTAATATTAACATTTCAATATTTTAGTTCCGACATTTTAGTTCTGACATTTTAATTAACTTTTATAGTCAATCCGTGTAGTTGTAGAAAGAGTACACACATGTACGCAGTTGACTGTATTAATTCAATATTCCAATTCCACGTACGTTTCTACGTATCTGCTGTACATCACTTACACCAGGTGTTTAACAATGCGCTTAGTGCTGCGCCGACCGAGCATGTCGTTGCATTTGTTGTTGTTGTTGTACGTGTCACTTGTCGCATTTATGACAAACGTTCTCGTAAAAATATATGTACGTTTTACCATAAAAAGTGCATTTGAGTATTTGAGGATATAATGAAAATAGAAATTTAATCCGTTTTAGCTATAAAAATTTTTACACAAAACAATTTTAAATTTTACGTTGTTGAAGAATAAACGTTCTCCTTTCTTTCCATCATATTTTGTTTTAAAATACGCATTTAACAAAGTTTGATAATAGAAATTAAATATTTAAAAGAAACTTAACAATATAAAAATGGAAAACAAATAATGCAGCACAGTTGACGATTTATGTTAATTTTGCATTTATTTACGTTCAATTTTATTTTTAATCAAAATAAAGAGAATTAAATCTGATTTTTAAATATCCAGTATTAAATATATTAATAATTAAGCTTTATGTAAACTTAAATAAAAAATAATGTTTCAAAATATTTATTCAATATCCATGTAAAATTTAATTTATTTAAAATTAAAATCCCGCGAGGTAGTTTTTAACCAAACGCTGAAAATGTAGAAGCTTGATATTTAATGTTATGAAAGAAGGAAGAAGAAAGGTTCTTAAGAACTTAAAATACAGTCTCTTCTCAATCTCTCTGGTTCTCTTTCTTTTCGTAGTTATGACGTAAATACTTCCAATTTCTTTCATATTCCTTTATGTATAATTATATACAATTGCTCACATAATTCTTTGTACCAAATGTACATGAAAATTTTGATTGGATGGTTTTCAGACGCAGCTTGCGTTTTACGAAACCAGAAGTCCTGCCATTTTATGGCTGTATTTTTTAAGAGTAAACGCCGCGCAAATACGCAAATGCGCCTTAGTGTGTGCACATATGTATGTATCTGCCGTTGATATCGCTTACGTAATACAACTTACTCGATATTTTATCGGTTCGAAGGAATTCTGGATGCATAAAATGAACGTTAGCATGGCATGCTGCAGAGCGTCGAGTATATTTTGCATACTCCTCCCTCTCTTCCTACATCCCCACAATTCCTACAATCTTATTACTGTGGTGCTATACGAGACTCCTCGATAAAAGAATATATACATATTTATGAATATAAAGGAACTACCAAATCTGCAGATAAAAAGCAAATATAATGGCGAAGCGTGGTGTCATCTTAATTGATAATCCATTGATTTCTATGAAATCTTTGGAATAATTAATATTTTTGTATATTCAAATTTTTATCTTTCAAGATAAAAAAATATGAAAATAAATACATAAGGAAGAAATCATGACCTTCATATTTGAATATACAATTTTTATAGAGAAAATTCTAGAAAATATTTAAGCTACTAAAACTATAATATCGCGATTTAAAAACAAAGGTAAGTATAATATAATTGTACAAAAGCAATATGTAGCATATTGATAAAAGCGTTTCTGATTTTCCGTTTTTCCTCTAAGGAAAAATAACTTTGACCGTGTAAATATAACGAACACTTGGCGAGAGACCCTACTGTGTCTCTTGATTCCGAAGAGGGCACTTTATCAGGAAGGTATCCGGGAATTTTTCGTCGAGCTGACAAATTTCAGTTTGGTTTACGCACCCGTTACAGCCACATCCTCAACAGAGAGATACGGAGATATTTTACGCGATATTATGTTAAGTTTAAAGGCGTCCCGGAAAATGTAAGGAGTTTCCCAAAGTGCACTTCGAAAAAAGAGCCGGGGGCGGGAGCGGAAGAAGGAGCAGCTGACCCGAAAGAGAGGCGAACATCGATAAAACTCTTTTACATTACATTACGCCCGACGCGCGCGCGCATCGCCTCGATCTCATAACATTAATGCGTGTTGCATATCTCGCGCTCGCCGTCATTCCGCGCGTCTTCGTATTTTCCGATATACGCGCGCGTAGCAAAATCTCCCAAATATCGGGAAAAACATTTCGCGCTCGCAAATAGCGGTGTGTATATGCTGCAAATTCTATATTCTAAGTTTTTTTTGCGCGAATAAATCGTTTTCTTTAAACAAATGGACTGAAAAAGAAAAAAAGTTAACCCCGTTTCATAAACAAAGAGATAAAGAGAAAGAAACTTAATCTTACGTAATAAAAAATATTAATGTATATACAAGGTTTTATTTACAGAAAGAACATTGTTTTTTTTTTTTCAAAAATTTTATTATATTTCATGATAATTTGTTAAACCGACATTTTTTTATACGTAGAGGGGACCGGGACTAGTTGGCACTGTTTTCACAATTTCGGCATTTGAGTTTTTAAATAACTCAATTAATAATTATCATAATTAAACAATACTAATATGATAGAGAGAATCTTTCTCTACATTTTCATACCAGGAACGCTCCTGTATATTATATAGTTTCTTTGTAATAAATGAAATACGAAATATAACGACATGCTGCATTGTAGCCAACTTATTGCCCCGATAGTAGAGTAAGTTGGCTATGCGACAGAAGTCCATGTTAAATTAATGAAAACGTAATAGAAACATAAAACGGGTAACAGATATGTACTTTTTGATAAAGATTGTATCTTTTAAAGTTATTTTGTATAATGATCAAATAGCAAAATGCTGTTGCAGAAAAACAATTGTAAAATATTTTAGATGTAGCTTTCTTCAACATAAAAATATTAATATAAATATATGTATATATCTAGCTTCTATCACAGCATTGTGGGTAGCAGATCACATATTCACACAGGTCTCACGCGCGCGGCAACGACAAGTCAAGCTAAGCATACCTTGATATGAGCCAACGTATCCCATTCCTATATACGTTTGATTTATTCAGTCATTTTATTACAATAAATTACTGTTGTCCCTCAAAATAACATGTCGTATAATAACAGAAACGTTTCTTTTAACTAACGATACGTCACTTTGATTTACTTCTCAAGTTGAAGAACATTAATACGATATTTTAAAACGCTCGAAAAAACTTGCCACCTCTTGAATCAGAGTTTTCTCTTTTTCTATTGTAATACTTGTTTGATTTAAATAAAACTTTGGAAAAGTACCTATGTCATAAAACAGATATTTTGTGATAACTTTTCCATTGTTTTTTCTGCTATAAAGTACATAAACGGAACGCATTGCCAACTTGCCTCTTGTGCCAACGAGCCCCGCTCTCCCCTACTCTTTTAGATAAATTTTATCAAAATAAATCAATTAATTCGCGTTAGATAATTTTGCACACGCCATGGCAAAAAAAAAAACGAATTGACAAGCTCGTACAAGTTGATGCAACGCGAATCCATCTTTCTCGATCGTCGTTCCCTCGATATGGCTTATCTTAAAGCGAACTACGCCTGAGACAATTCCAAAGGTTGCGTCCCGAGGGAGCGTGTGGTAGAAAATGGGATAGGCGGTGTGCGGATGGCTTTAGGAAAATTACATTTCGGTTGTACTCAATCTGACGCGAGAAATAATTCTCCCTCTCTCTATTTTGATCATGTCGAATAAAAGCCGTTGAAAGAAATCGATTTCAATTAAATTGAGATATATTTTCGTCAATAAGAAATTAATCATTAGCGAAAGATCAATGTTACACGGCTTTGTGTTTCCATAAAATTAAAACAACGGCCTCTCTAAATCTCATAGCGTAGTTTCGCCACTGATATATTAGAGTTATTACGATAGTCACTAATTCAAAAGAGAGTTGACACTCTAATTTGAGTAAATTTCGTTACACTTGCATTTCACTCGTTTTGAGTATGTATAAATATTTCACTTTTCGACTTTTATAAAAATAAAATTTATTATTTGCAAGAAAACAGATTTCTTTAAATTTAGTTTCCTTAATTCAAAGAAGTATTAGGTAGAGTCGAGAAAATATTCTAAACTCAGAAAAATGTTTTCTTAAATCTACCCAATACTTATTTCAATTAAGGAAACTAAATTCAAAGACATCTGTTATTTTCTTGCAAATAATAAATTTTTTTCAGTGCAGAGACGCTATTACGGAAATATAAAACATATACTATGAAAGAACAAGGTTTAAAAGGGTGGATAATGGGAAGTTAGAAAGATCCCCAAACGAAAACCTGCAGTAGCGCTCGATACGATTCACATCAAGGGACATAATTTCCAACTGATGGTTCGTATATCTGTGCGACAACTCTTATTCTCAGCTCGTTAGCGTCGCTTCGAGTTCGAAGCCGGTCGAAAAATAGAGGAGTCGGTTTGATCGACGTTTAATCGGTCGGAATTGCCGGTCGAGTATCCCCGGACTGCACGCATCACTCCCGTTAGAGAAGAGAAGCAGAACGGTGAAAGAGGCGGAGGAGGGGGAGGGAAAAATGGGACAGAATGGTCGGGGAAGAGAGGGATGGGGAGGGTGCACGGGATAGGAAAGCGACGAGCGTCGTTACGGCACGTACGAGAGCTCGCCCGTAATGAAACAACGACGAGCTGCGCGACAGGATTGGCGGAAATCCAGCGGCGGTTCTCCTCGAACTTCCTGACGTCGCGGCTCTTAAATCCGATTAAAAAATGTCGAGGCTCCCGCGCGGATCCGTGAACAAAAATTCCTTGGTCACGCTGATCTCGAGCATGCAACGTCATAATTTTTTTTTTTTTTTTTTGCTTTCTCAGCCTCTAACCTTTTCCAACCAAAATCCTTTTGCTCATTCTGATACCTTTAACTTTTTAAAATGGGATTTCATTTATTTTCAACGTCGAAGCTGCAGTATTGCAACGCAACTTAGATATTTCTATATAGTTTCGATTATTAAAAATTGTTCATACATATATATAAAAACTGTTCATATAATTTATACATCTTGATCAGGTAGGCAGGTCCACAAGCAAAGTATCTCCTTATATTAAAGTCAATCAGATAAGCTGCTTAGTTTCATTCTTACATTTTTCACATCAAGAGCATACAGATACTCTCTGACTCAGAAAAATGTAAGCGGATTTAACAACGTTCCAAAATGCTTTTACTTAAGAAAATAGTACAGATTTTAAACGTTCCTATTTGTAATTATTCAACGTCCTATGAGAACGCAGCTCATTCGCCGCGAGATCTGTCATCATGCCGTTTCGTACACAATGTATTATAAAAGATGTACTAGCGAAAGAGAGAGAACGGGGAAGACGCACAGAGAGAGAGAGAAAGAGAGAGAGGGAGAGAACTCATCGGCACTGTATTATATAGCAGATAAACGAGGCACTCAGGATATTACGACGATACGGGTATAGTTCGTTTCCGGGAACCGGCGCCACCTCCCGAGTTCGATGACTCGGCATACCACCCACCGGGGTGGTTGACTGCAAGGAAAGGAGGGAGTTAACGCGACGACGTTAGGGTGACGCGGACGGGCGAAAGTGGTTGTATTAGAGGATTGCCAGCAGAGTCGACGCGAGGTAATTTATTCGTGGCGTATTGAACGATGAAACGCAGAAGCAATAATTCAAAGTGGCAAACGTGACAGGCAAATCAACCGGTTATAGGCAAAGTAGCTGGGCGGTGAAGGATATGAAGCGTTACAGAGTTGTGCATGATTTTATTAAAAAATTGAAAAATTATAGCTTCTGAATTAACTCGATCTATGTAAAGATACTTTGCCACAATCTACGACCAATAAAAAAGTGACTAATATATAAAAAGGATTTAAAACATTTAAATAGTTTTTTACGGAAGATTTATTAAAAATTGCACATATAAAAAAGAAAGTACATACAATGGTCTATGTATTATCTACTCCAAACATCTGTATCTATTACGGCTAAACTTATTAGAACAAATTGAATCTTTCAAGAAAAGAGAAGAAATCTCGAAAAAGCTAACAAGAAAAAAGTATTTGTAGTAAAATATCAAATTTTTACGAAAGTATACCGTCATTTCTCTTCCTGCGTAGCGTTATAATCCACAAAAACTGCTGTAACTTTTGTATGCGTGGCGGAAATCTCGGACGGAATTTCGCAAGTTCCAACGCGAAGAATTCTTACGTTTTATACAAAATGAGAAATCCCCACCATACAGACCTCTCGTCATTTTTCATGCTCGAAACATTCGCGAAGCGAAGGAGCCGTACGTGCATGCGTATCTCGCACATGCCCATGCATATTCATATTTTGCGCTTTGCGCAAGCGCTTTCAGCGAGCGCTTTCAGCTAAATAAATGTCACAATGAAAAATTGAGTACATAAAGAATAAGTTCAAAATTTAAATTTTCGTGAAAATTATGTAATTTTTTGTTCACTTATAATAGCGTGACTCGTGAAACTTTAATTCAACCAAATTTTTACTTTTTTTTCGAGAAAGAATCTTATATAAGTATGCCTGGTAGAAAAGGAAAAAACGCTCATACCCATAAAACATCCTAAAATTGAATATACCTAAATAGAATGTAACTATAGAATTGAAGCCAAACATGTCTGTAATAAATATTAATGCTGAGTTTTTAAAAATAAATTCTTTTTTATTTGGAAAACCAGAAAATTTGCTCCTTACACTACAAAAATAAATATTCAACAATTAAACGGTAATTAATTCTATTTAAAAATTTGCTTATTTAATTCTTAAAATAATCGTTAAATAAAATTAAAATTCTAGTTCCACATTTAATTTTATTTAATTCATTAAATAAAAATAAAATTCAATTCTCCATCGTGTCCATCTATTTGCGTCTACTTTAATGAATGCGAACGGTTAAGGGTTTACCAGAATAGAACGCTGATATAAGTAACAAGTCAAAATAAACAATCTACTGCCGATGCCTGCTGCTGCAATGTTTACTGTGATAAATGGATAGAACTTTTCTTGCCGGTCAACTACAGTTGCGTACAATTCAAATATTCTGGTCCAGAGGAAACTGACGAAATTATTCGTCCACTTCCAGCATTACGCTAATACCGCGCTACTGCAAGTAATTTAATTTCGAAATTATATTTTGCAGATTACCTACCTTTATCTATCTTTTACTCTTTGACCATTTTATCTTTATTATTCATCCTTGTAAATCTCGAAATGTGTGTGTGGTGTGATAATTCTTCAAATATATCTTTCTCTCAGTATAATTCTTTTAAAAAATATCTTTTAAATTTCCTCATTTAACAACATATTTAAAGAAACGTCAAATCGCTTCCGACATATCGCTTCATTGTGACATATCTTTTGTTAAATTGATATTATTAACGTTTATCTTAATGAGATCTTTTTATTTAAGTACCGTAATATGTTCCTAAATTGCTTAATCTTAACTCATTATCCTATACAAACGAGCAAAAACGTTACCGCCATATATCGGGACAGAAATGCGACATAATAACTCTAATTTGTTCGGGCAAGTTCTTATCCGAGAACATATCGGGCGGAAAAAAACCCGCATGAATAATTTAGTAAGCAAGACATAGGAGTACATGCCACTTGGACATTAGGAATACACCGCGACTATTCCTTCCGTCATCCATTTTTCCTCCAAGTGAAACGTCCAAGGAATAATTAACAAAGGAAACTTTTATTCATTCAATCGTGATTAGAGGGTGGTGGAAAGTGTTCGAGCTAGGTTGAAAAAGATAAAACTCATCTCAACTTGAGTCCCACACACGCGCGCGTCCGTTTTCAGAATTATCTACATATATCCATTGTACTTCTGCACAAAAACCCAGTCCTCTCTCTCCTTCCCATTTCCGTTCTAACAGATTTTTTCGCTCGTTCGTGGAATTAAAGAAGAAGAGAGAAAAAATTCTTTCCCTCTGTCGATACCTATTTTAAGTTGGAAGTAAACAAATGATATTTATAGTCCGTTAAAATTCGTAATAAAATCTTTCTGCAAACACAATAGCAGTAATATTGGTAATTGAGGCAATAATCTATTTTTCATGATTTCTATATAGAGAGATTTCTTACTTTTCCCACTTAAATTTATTAGATTATTCATTATATAGTATATTTTCACTAACTCTCAAATTTTATTGCTCTTGAAGCAATATTTATTTGAAAAATGTGACGTTTGTCTTACTTTATATGAGTTTTGCAAATTTTACGTCCAGTTTTTATTTCTAAAACTTCACTAATTCTAAATATATGCATTTTCTACAAAATTCCTTCTATCTTCAAAATTGTTATAAATAATCATAAAATTAAAAAACTGATTTCAAAAAGATAAAATTATTACTATACTAACTCGTAAAGATATATGTATATCGTAATATATAACAGATACTTAACTAATTAATCAATTAATTAATTAATTAATTGATTAATTCATTAATTAGATAGCATTTTTATTTCATTATCATGCACTATGTACCTTGTAATATCATGCGCACTTTTATTCTAATTAACCAAAAGATATCGCAACATTTTTCTTATGCCATGTTCAATCAATATCCCGCGATTCCTTCATCAATTCCTTCATCAATATACTTCCTAGCAAGAAGTCTACAGAGTTAACCTTCAAACTAGCAGCGGATTTAAGCTGACATAAGGAGCTAGGTGAATAGAAATATTCCCGACAGAATCTTACGAATCTCATTAAAAGTTAAGTCAAACAGCAGTAGCAAAAGGGGGAGAGAGAGAAAGAGAGAGAGACCTTATCACGCGAGAGGCGCCATTTTGGATCGCGCTCGTCCATGAAACAGCATCACGTGACCTGGAACGCAATAACAGGCGCGTTTGTTCGACCGTCCCGATTGTTCACAGCCGATCATCACGAACGCGGATAATCCTTTATGCACGAAGGACCTTTTCGAGAGTTCGTAGGTTTTGCCGCGTAAAATCGATTCGGACCGCTTGTACTCCACGGGCGCACGCACATAGACTTCTACTCTAATGAATTAATCGCGCGCTAATAACCAGCAGTGAGCCACTTCCGCGGGCAACATTGTTAATTTCCATACGATTATAACACAGCCCAAGCCTTTGTGCCCGGCACATAATTAGCCCATGTTGCGTTGCCCCCTTTGAAAACTGACCTCGCTTCTCAAATTGAAATCGTGTGCTGATTGTAGGATAATATATTACGAATTATGACGCGCGCGCGATTAATGAAAAATCAAAAAACGATTAATTTTAGGTTCTCGTTAACGAGAACACCACTATAACACTATAACACTACCACTATAACACTACTCATAACAATGTCAAGGATTTGGGAAGATACACTGTAGGACTGTAGGACTATTTTAATGTATTTAAAAGCGGATTAATTCTCTTCTGCGCCGACTTTAATTATTTTTTAATTTCCAATTTTTTAACTTCTAACGCAATCTTTTTTTTATAAATCTTGATAAAATAGTCACGAAAAATAACAGCGCGACGAATAACAAAAAATAAAAAATTGTTAATTTCAATTTCCCGTTTTGTGACATCCGCGTAACAATCAAGAATTCAGAGATACAGACATGTGCTATTTAATGGTATTTAAAAACAAATTAATTCTTAACTTGAATTATTTTTCAGCTTTCAACCTAGCACTTCAATCTTCTTTTTGCAAATGATAAAATATCACGAAGAATAGCAGCGCCACGAATAATGAAAAATTAAAAACTGTTAATTTTAGTTTCTTGTTTAATAAACCCGTAACAAACAAGGATTCAAAAAGATATAGACATTACACTATTTTAATGGTATTTAAAAACAGACCAATTATCTTCTAATTTCAATTATTTTTTAGCTTCCAACCGAGATTTTAACCTAAATACAATCTTCTTTTATAAATCGTGATAAAATCGCGAAAAATAGCAGCGCGACAAATAACAAAAAATCAAAAACTGTTAACTTGAATTTTTGGTTTTATAACACCCGTAACAATCAAGGATTCGAAAAAAGACGGACATGTACTATTTTAATGGTATTTGAAAACGGACTAATTCTCTTCTAACGTCCATTATTTTTTAGTTGTTTTTTTTTTAGCGACCCAACACAATCTTCCTTAATATAAAAATCTTGATAAAATAGTTGCGAAGAACAGCAGCGCGACGACTCAACAATTATATCAAGAATTTTTAATTAAATTGAACTTAGGAGAAATACGTTCAAATGCGATATCTCTCGAATGACCCTGAATCTCCGTCTGTTTCGATAGTCGCGCGCCAATTAAATTCGCTTTATTCCGACGACAAGTTTTATTAAAGCCGCCGATAATTACCGCGAAGTAGGTCGCGACTCCATTGAACGAATAAAGCGGATAAAAAGAGTATCGACCAATCCGAGAAACATCGAACTACCGGGTGTTCGTTATCAAGTGCGCGCGCGCGGTAGCGATTAACTTCTTAATTGGCGAAGTTTTTTAATTTCTTTCACGTTTTCTATTCTTTCCCTTTATCTTTCCCTTCTTGTCTCTCTCTCTCTATCTCTCTTTCTTCTTTGCGCCGATTAACACACGCCAAACAAATTTCTCGTCAACGTTATATATGTGAGACGAAATGTATAGACACCAAATTTTCCTCGTTGAACCGTGCAACTCCCAAAAGTCACAAGGAGGGCTGTGAAAAAATAGTAAGAGTGGCGCTATATGTTTACACATAATAACATCAACAAGAACACGGTACGTTTAAAAAAATATATTTTCTATACTTTTCTATTATATTTTTTTAAGAAAGAAGAAAAACACACTGTGTAATAACGCAAAGACCGCAATCAAATGTCGACAAAAGAATTCTCCAACCCATTTTCTTCATTGACAACATATCGATTTTGTGGCAATAAAAACATTTAGGTGCAAAACTTCCTTGAAAAATAAAGTAAATCGGATTCAATTCCTCAAATCTTTCAATTTCAAGATCCCGCAGATCTTTCGTCCCTCCAGAACACCCGCTTGTCGAGTCTCCCACACTCCTTTAGGATAGATCTAAAGCACTCCGCGAATAAAGTGTAAGAATGCACGAGTTTGCATCGCGAGAACGAGAAAGGGGGATTTTTTTGCTCACCGTTCAACGGGCGACGATCGCTTTACGCGCTTTCAAGCGCACCGCGTATTCTCGGTGCGACGCTACAATGGCGTCCCAATATGCAGAACGGCATCGAAATAAGTAGAGCGAAGGAGGGGGAGGAGGTAAGAAAGGGTAATGCTGCTCGCGATGTACGAAGCTTCCTTCGGACTCGAAAAGTGCCATCACCCTCTTCCGTTTTCCACCATCCTTCTTATTTCCTTTCATGAAACCGAAGTGGCTGTTTACGTACGCACCCGACAATCGTCGTTGCCATCCTTTTTCCTAAACATATCCTTCTTCCCCACTTCTGCGAGTTTTGTCCTTTGTCGTTTGAACATAAAAAGTTTGGGAAATTGAATGATTTTTGCTCAAATTTAACGTGAATGTTAAATGTATAATTAATTCTTAATTTTTATTAGACTCTGCTCAGCACATCCAATTTCATTAAAAGTGCGACTGTCTAATCCTGCGACTCCTGTTACGAACAGAATTTAATCATTAGTGCATGTATTAATGCATGTATTAGTGTATGTGATCTTGTCTAATAATAATATTTTCGTGTGAATTTTGTATACTTTTTCCAACTCAGTAAACTGCGAACCAATTTATCGATCTTGAAACACAGTTTTTCGTTAGAACAGTAAATCTACATAAATCGATAATCGATTTAACTTTTGATGCTAATTAAAGCATTCTTTTTTAAATTACTGTAAAGAATTTATTGCGGAAAATATATAGGATCCGTGATGAGCGGAATTCTTTACGAATTCGACCACTGGTACTTCAAGGCACGTTCAAATATCGCATGCAAAATTATCAGAAAAAGTGTTGTGTTTATTTTGAATTTTACACAGATCTATACTAAAAAAATTAAGCATTTAAATGTTCCCAGTTTCTTAACTCCGAGATGATAGAAACTCCAACATCAATTATTCTCTAATTAAAAAAATGTATTTATTAAACCAGCTTTTAATTTTATATATTATCACTTTTATAGCTACTTAAAAAAAATTTCTATACAAAAACACTGAGCCTTCCTGATATTAATACAAGCTAGATACGCATGTGCCTCTCCGAGATCTTGTCATCCTTGCAGACAGTTCGTATCGTTGGAAAAGTAAAAAGAATACCAGGAGGAAAAATGTAAACGAAGTGAGACGCGCAGTAACGTTTCGTTGCATAAAGACTGCACTCGAAGGATAGCGGAAGAATGGTACGTGATCGTAATATCGAGTCGGCGATAGCGAGGTAGCGCTGGGGGATATTTCTTACGCATCTCCGGCTCCGACTTAAGAGTAGCAAGCCGGAAACGAATACAATAAAAACAACAAGAGAGAGAGAGAGAGAGAGAGAGAGAGAGAGAGAGAGAGAAGCCGTCGCGGCTGTCTCACGTGAAGTAATTTTCTCCTATCAGTCGCGCGCGAAAACGTGATGTGACATTCAAAAACGATTAGATCAGGCGATTGAAGTGTGACTTACATTCCATTTGTGCATCGTCATGTATCGCGGATCGACGAATTTGCATCACTTAGGCTTTCATTAGCATTGCAGAATGTGAGGAACTGAAAATAGGAATTTTTCTTATCGCACGAGTTTATATTTCTGTTTGCACGATCTTCCGTAGAGATTCTGAGAATGTTTATGCGTTAACGTTGTTTTTTATATCAGCTGTAATATTACTTAAATATAAAAAATCTTGAAATAAGTCGGGGAGAAATTCCAATTCGGACGTTTGGCGACGATCGCGATGAAACGAACATTCCACTCGGCATCCGCAATATTCGGATCAGCGCGGCGTTTGCATTTTGTACCGTTCTACTTAACGCTCGAGGCGTTTAACGAACATTACAACGGGCAAATTTAAGCAATTGAAATGAATGTTGAATTTGGGTCAAACGCATCGTATTTACTTGTGAATATATCGTGAAATGTATCTGAACACAATTGGAATCATTATTAAAGGTAAAATTAAAAAATAATAACGCGTTATTAAATAAATTTTAATTATAATTATGGAATATATACGTAAAAAAAAACAATGTAATTTTGGATTTTTTCAGTAATTATATTACGTAAATGTCTAGATATGATATGACGTACCTATCTACATAGATTTAACCCAAAACTGCCTAATTCCACATGTAAAAGGCATCCATGCAGTCTACTGTATCTTAAAGTGCATATGCCGTTTCGCAAGACGCGAAAGAGGACATTAATTTCCAGGCATTCATTGTCCACCGCCTTGAAATCCGTATCTATCTGGATACGTTGGCTCGTAAAAGGAGCTTGACAAGTGTCTCTAATGCGCCGTTTAATGCCAAATTTAACGATGCCATCGTAAACGCGAGAAGCCGAGGACGGATCTCGTGGGACCATTGGAACAATGCTTGGAAATTTCGCGCGCCGTCTCTCTCTCTCTCTCTCTCTCTCTCTCTCTCTCTCTCTCT
>NW_020228253.1:735758-749603 GCF_003070985.1 Temnothorax curvispinosus
TCTCTCTCTCTCTCTCTCTCCCCCCCTCTCTCTCTCTCTCTCTCTCTGTTTCTCTCTCTCTCTCGGTGACGTTCGTTCCTCATCTGGGCGCAATACGCGCCCAACCCAATTCAGCCAAGGGTGACAGAAGCAAGATAAGATTACGACGGAAATCCAGAAATTGCGAAATGAATAGTCACATATCGCTAAGAATGCACAGCTTCACGTAGGAGTGCTGTTTTTCAGTCAGCCACGGTGTGAGACAAGTCTTGTTTGTGTGATAAAAAAAATCTAAAAATAAATTTGTTAAAAATAAAGAAGAAGATAGGAAGTAAGAAAGAAACAATATTGTGCAGCTTGGATTTATTGAATCCATATATATATATATATATATATATATATATATATATATATATGGAAACATGCATTTTTGTTCGGACAAATCAGAATAAGTAAAAGTTTCTTTGAACTAAAAGACATACGATAGGGAAGTCATACAAATTATAAAGCAACTAAATTAGAATTCGGAAAAAATTCTAAAGGAAGTGAAGCTTAAGAAGAATATATACAATCTTTCGCTATTCTTGTAGTTACAAAAAGAAGCGCACGGTTAGAATTGATTCGTCGATGTCTGTATTAAAGCCATCGTAAAATCCGTAGGTATCTTTAATCTTCCGTGTCTTTTAGATATCGAAATTCAATAATACGAGATTCCCGGGCAAAAAATCAACAGCTAATCAATTCGCCCGTATATTCATTTGCGAAACGTGAGTACGGCGCAGATGGGGAGAGAGGGATGAGACGAACTCGGCAACGCTGATTATAACTCATCGCGGCTCCTCGCATATTCATAGAAAGCTTGTCGTGTGATTTACGCGCATGTAATACATTTGTAGGACTCCCCTGGCGCGTTTCTGCCTTGTGATTCTACTCGGGTAAAAAAAAAACCGAATACGTCATTCGCAGATACGGTTAAATCATCTTTATGAGACTCACAACGGTATTACAAAATGGTATATTTGTGGAACATTAGAAAGAAAGTAACAACTGATGTAATTCCTTATCATAAAAAAACTATCTGATATAATTATTTTATTTAGATATTTATACATATAAATATTTTCTCATCGAAGTAAAGTCTGAGAAACTTTAATATGTGTATTGAAATATATAAATTACGTGTTATTAAACGTCAGTAATAATACGTGATAATCGTATTACTGATGTTAATTAGTAATACGACTAAAAGCGGTTAATTATAATTTTAATAAAATCTTTCCTATATACATCCCTATATAAAAAAAGTATAAAACTTTTATACATATCATATTTTTAGAGAATATCGTACAAAATGATCACATATAATATTCAGAATTTTAATTTAAAAATAATTTAATTCTGGAAATATAAAAATTAACATTTATATATGTACATTTACGTTACAATATATTTATGAATAGGTATATCATATAACAAAAAAAATAGCCAATAACGCAGATAAGATCGAATTAATTAACTGACTTTTTTAAAATTACTAGTCCTATTTCGTTCAAAGTCGAAAATAGCCGTGACTTCAGCAAACGGAAGCTCGCTTCTTCCGACTTCGCCTTCACTTGAGGCAAACGCAGAGCGTCTTTGCGCCGACCCTTAAGCAAAGGCTTCCACGCCTGTCTGCATCTATAATCATTGGTTTAGATCTGACATCGCACCCCTACAGAGTTTCAGCGAGGGTAGGTTCGCTGGGAAGGGAAAGGGCACGGCAAGAGAGAGAGAAAGAGAGAAGGGAGTATATGGCCGCCGACTGGAGCGGCTTTGGAAGGGCTGTTTAAGTGGCCGGCGATAAGATAACGTCCGGAAGGCGGGTAACGGGCAATTAATTCGGGAGTAGCTTGAGTAAACAGTGCCGAGAAATTAAAAGCTATTTGTCACGGCGCGCAAGAAGGCCGCGGCGCCGGGGAGAATAGCGCCGGGCCCTCATAAGCTCGAGAATTAAGATGGCGGCGATACGCACGGCAAGCGTGTGCATAAAACGTGTGAATTTCGACTCGGTTTACTTCGCCGCGCGAAAAAGGATAATAACCGGGTAAGCAGATGAGAGATACGCATCATATCGTGAAGACAGCCCTTATCCCTTATGTTAATATTGTCTCCGAAATCAGAATTTCTTGTAGAAGAAAACCGCGACAACCAACTCTTGCACCCTTATAGATATGGCGGGGCCCTATATCATCCACGTGTATTATGCGTTTGCTCGAAAAGCGATAACATCGGAACACCGTTCTGATCTGATGCTTATCTGAACACCGTTTTAACACATTCGATTATACGAACAGCTAACAAAAGATAAACACATTCGAATATCCGTTTACACAAATATTCTTTAGCAAATATTGTATTAGTGATAATATATATAATATACATATGTTGTACATACATGGTTGTATATAATAAGTGTATAATAGTTATACTGTATATAGTTGTACTAGCAATAAAAAATAATAAAATTAAGTTTCTCATCTCTATTTTACTCATGTTAATCTCTTACATATATTTTGTTAAAAGCTATAATTTTTTTTTAATTGTATATATAATCTCAAATAAAAAAATATCAATTAAATAGAAACGCGCGTTGCTTTTTAGTAATTTGGAATTAAACAAGCACCATACAAGTATAAGAATTCCAAATAAATGGGGCGCTGTGCGTAGGGAGAAATCCAACGCTGTTTACCGATCGACGGCGCGTCGCGCGGACTGTCGCGGAGTCCCGAGAGAATAAATTGGAACTGTCTTTGGCGACGCGTCACGCCATTTATTGTCATTTGTTCGATACCAACTACCACAAACGCGTGCCTGTCTTTCTCCGGCAGAATCGACATGACCGTCCGTATTCGGTGGGATTTATACGAGTCGTTCATTTTGAGACATCACTCATTCGCGGCATTTTCAAAATCTCATAAAAATGTATCTGCCCAATCAATTTGTATCTTATTTCGACTCGGTGCGTTGAATTGCCCGACAGATGCATTTCGTATTATAAATTTATTAAATAAAGATTAAGATTAATATATTAAAAAAACGTAAAGATGTATAGAGAATAAGATGTATAAAGTCTAAAATATCCTGAAATGCAGGTTTCAAATGATTTTACGATTGAAAAATGGTAAATGTATATCTTCTTTATTCAACAGGGTGCTGAAGATACAAGATATAATGAAACATTATCAGACAGTGAGAGAAAAAAAACACAGCGAAAGAAAAAGATGAGAAGCATAGTCAGTATAGAGTGTTGAATTATGTGTGCGTGGAGTTCCGTAGGATGAGAGACGGAGGGAGGAGTGAGGAATGAAGCTCAGGGACTGGAGGGGTAATAACTCATAGAGTACCGTACACAATACCATTGTGTGTTCGTTGTACAGATTCTGCTGAGAACAGGACTGTGCGTATATATAGGGTGTTCCTGGAATAGACCGCCAAGCTTTAGCAGCACGTTGTTCTACTCATGCGCAGTATGTGTCCGTATCAGGTGTCTTAGACTCATCACGTGTCTTTTCTTCCAAATAATAAGACTAATAAATTATATTCTTACTACTTGAAAATTTACTATTTGTAATCCAGAAAAAGTTTTGAATTATGATGTAAATTCTTCGTAACATTAATATTATCAAATAATTATAAGCGGTAGAAGATGTGTTTTAACAAAACAATTAACATTTAATTAAACATAAATTTTTCTTATATAAACGGAAAGCCAGCTCTCTCTTTCTCTCTTTAAATTTGAAAGATCGACTGGAATGTTCGCTATATTTCTAATTGTAGAAAATAATGTCATAACGAAGAATCTTATTAGCGAGTATTATAAAAGTTTTTACATTTAGATAGATGAGAAGAAATAGGAAGAAGGAAGAAAATAAGGAGAAACAGAAAGAGAGGAAGCGAAATCAAGAAAAGTAGAAATGGTTCCGGCGGAAAAAGAGCGGTATAAAAAGGGCGATACAAAGCTTTCGAGAAAAGCGACGCAACATCAAAGAAGCGAAAAGAACGAGCCATGCGCATCAGAGACAACAATTTTCACCCTTGGTTAGTCTATCGCACGTACATCTTCTTACGTCAGTTTCATGTCTTGAGTCAGAAAATAGTGCGAAAATCAAATTAAATAAATCATCGTGCATTTAATTAACTCAAGCAACTAGTATCTAGTCAATTACGCAAAAGTTATATAATGAGATGATTACTTATAGAAATATCTTTTTTGCATCGGAAGGTTGAATAACTTACATTTTATCATCCTGATTTTTAACGTTGCAAAAGTTTATAAAAATACAATGTAAATACCAATTACATATTTTAATAAAGAAAGATTCATAGAAATTATGCATCTCTCTTAATATAAACACTAGGTATAATATTAAAAATAAAATATAATTTGTAAAAATATTTATGGAAATTGAGATATCTCTTAAATTCTTTCGTATTGGTTAGAAAATCATCACTAATTGTAAGTATGATCATCACTAAGAAATTACAGATTTTCCAGCCTCTTTCCATTTTTTGTGTTTCACTGAGAAACAAACTCTAATCAAAAGATAAAGAGTGTTGGGCAATATTGGTACAAACAAGCGTCGAAACTGTGAAAACCCTTTATGTACGATGTAATTTGTCAGCCGGCTGGAAATTAAACGGAGGCGAATCTGACGGCCGCAATCTGACGCATTGGTCGATCCTGGGAAATTGGAGTTTCGCCCGAGCTTTCGTCGACATTTCGCAAGGAATCAAAGATCGCTTTGACCGCAATCCCGTGGCCTGATGATAGTCACCCGTGGGCTGAGGGAGCAGTTGCGTGCGATACGCGGAAGTCGTGTAGCTACCGGAAACGGAAATTAGTTCCGGCTCAGAAACAATGGCCCCTGGAAGGTCCAGGAGAAACGCAATTGTCGCTGTCGCTTGTTTCATAGAGAAACTCGCTACCACTGCCGGAGGATGCCACCAGTAATAGGTCTCATGTTAGACAGAAAACAACAATAAGTATAATAAAAAATATTGAACGAAAATAAGCGTCCCTAAGCGCGATCCGTCTCGCAATCTAATAAATCAATTAGTATATAAAATAATAAATAAAAATGTTAATTTCTTATTTCTAAACGAATAAAAATTATGTAAAAAAATTATTAGTCAAAGTAACACATATATTATAATTTTCAATTAACATTACGAGTATTTTTAGTCCATTAATTTCCATCTACGCGCGCGCGGATTTCCAATCATCGCATCGTGGAAAAAAAAGGAGAGAAAGATGATAACAAAATGATTCCTCATTTGCTTCGTTTCCGGCCAAACAAGTCGAGTCGGATCATAAGCATGGTGCCTTACAAAGGTTATTGAAATATGTATGAAAGCATAAGCGCGCCATATAAGCAGAACAACGAACGACGTCCTTGGTCCTTGCTTGCCACGTATATATTCGTCTGGTCCTTTGAGTTATTATTCAAAGCGAATCGTAGGAGGGTCGCGCGGGATTAAGCTTCCTTTTACATGCACGAAAACCTAGGTACAAGGAGACAATACCGGAACCTATTCTCTTCATCATACATCGTTCACCTCTCATGTCCCACCTCTTTCGTGTTTCGCGGACACTCGGTGTTGTCCTGCGATCACTACTAAAGACAAACCCATTCTAAAACGTTAGCACATTGAACGATCGCATATTATATTACTGTTTAATAAAATTAAAGTACAGTGGAAAAAGAAAAAGATAGATAGATAAATAGATAAAGAAATAGAGAGAAAGAGGGAGAGAGAGATTGATTGATTTTTATTTATGCCCTAGTCGAGACTTTAGGCAAATCATGAATAATACAAAGACAGCAGAATGATACAAAAACAAAATAAAGAAAGAGAGAGAAAGAGAGAGAGAGAGAGAGAGAGTTTGTTTCATTGATAGAAAAAGTATTAGGAAGAAAAAGAATTGGCAAAAAGAAAGGTTGGGGCTACAGGCGAAAGTTAGCCTAATCCCTAAATTCTGAGAGCAGATCTTTAGACAAGCTCTTGGCAGAATAGATTGCACTGACGGGGCCGTGTAGCAACGGTGAGAGAGAGAGGAAGGAAAGTGGTAAAGCTCAAGTTCCTAACGAGACACGTCGTCCTCCGCCATGAAACGAACTCAACCACCGTCGAAGCAAGCATGAGAAGATCTTCGATGCAAGTACTATGAAATACGAGTATGAACAAACTAAAGTAGTGCGCTGACGCTGACTAATTATCAGAGCAGTTCCGAGGAATTTCGATCTCGGCATAAACATCGACAAACTTTTGTTTAACATGGACAAGCCGTTATCAGAAAAACTCTCATTGTCTTTTCTGTCAATCACTGTAACGGTGCCCAAGTTACGCAGGATATCTCGTTAAAGAATAGAGACTCGATCGAGACGTACCCTTCGTAGAATGTCAATTAAATATTAGCGAAAAATAAGCCGGATACCACCTTAATAACCCTGCAGTTAACTTTCTAATAGTAAAAATGACAATATCAGAAAAATAAAGCTATTAATTAATTATTAATACTATAATGGATACAGCATTGAATAAACGTGTAAACGTTGTGTAAACGTACGGTGGTCTTGCAATTAATTTCGATTTTTGGATACTTGGATTTCTTACATTTTTTTAATCTTGAATTTTTTTCGTTTAATGTTAATTCACATTTTTTTAACTTTTTTCACTTTACATTAATTCTTAAAGTTTCTTAAACTTTTTCCTACGTTATCTATCATATTTTATTGTATTTAAGACACAAGTTCAATCTTTTAAGATTTGACTGTATATATTGTTCTACTTATTTAGTATTATAAATTGCTAGATGCATTAAATTTTCGGCAAAAATGTTATTTCCGGGGCCCCTCAATTTGATAGGTGTATTTGATAGATCTTTCGCTGAGAAAAAGAATGCCGCAAACCACAATGCGCTACGATGCATATTATAGTTTTCGAGATATCAATTTATATAATCTATCACATAGTATAATAATATACATAGAATTATAGCAGTGAGTGAGAGAGAGAGAGAGAGAGAGAGAAAGAGAAAGAGAAAAACAGTACACACGTAGGCGGGGGGTGAGGGTGAACCTCGGTTCGCGTGAAAAGTTAAAAACCCGTTTTTTCTTCTTTCGTCGCTTCGTATGAAAAGTTGCATTGTGTAAAAATATTTAATATCTGTAACAGAAATAATTTGTTATAGCAGAGAATAGTTAGGATGTTGAAAACCTCGTGACACCTCGTTTCGCGTGGAAAGTGTATGCGTGGAAGCAGTAGGTTCCGACCCCCTGCGGGGGGCTCCACTAGACATTTAGTGTGCCTTGCAAAGTATGTACATGCGTGAACTTTCTACACGTGGTAAATTGCAAACCCTATATATAAAATACGATACAACAATAATGCTACTATTACATTTAAAAATAGATATCTCAAAACTGTGCATCGTAGCGCATTGTGGTATATGCGGCATTCTTTTTCTCAGCAAAAATCTATCAAATACACCTATCAAATTAAAGGGCCCCGGAAAAAACATTATCCCCAAATTTTCGACATCAGAACGACATGTAACAACTTAACAGCCCGTTCTATATATGTGCGCGCACGCGCATCATTCAATTTTTATTTACGAATGTTTCTTACGATCGCGATCCAATGAACTTCCGACCTAAGCGTGACGTATTTTGAGAGCAAATCCATTCTTTACGTATGACAGATCTCGCGCGAAATTCAATGGACGACAGAATACTTGTAATTGATGATCTTCCGCAACAACTGTTGCAACCGAGAGATCATGAGGTAGAAGCCAAAGCTTGACCGCAAACAGACTGACCCAAGTTTAACGAGTCAACATTGAACCGCTCTCGATCTTGTGATCGATTTCTCTGCTACTCGCACTTACGTAATCGTTTATTATATTAGACAATTACGTGTGTCATCATTTATCGCTTGAATATTTAATATAATATAAATGTAACTTAAAATTTAAGATATAATTTGACAAATACCAATATGAATTTAACCTAGTCAATGTCTCTCAATTTCCTTTCATCTACAAGTGCCTTGACACAAATCAATAGTTTGGATTTGCTATGCCGCTTATGTCTTAAGTTCTTGACTGTGTGATTAGCTGATTTGCTTACTGTTTGAGTTCTTTTTGTGTACCTAACTCTTTGACGAAAGCAAACTCAATATCTCGTTAATAAAATTAAAATTAAATACTATCTTCTATAGGAGTATATGTAAAATCAATATTAAATATTTCTAATTCAAAATTTTGTTAAGATAATTAAAAAAAAAACTCAAATTTTAAGGCCAGGGATTCCACCTCCGGCGATATTTTTGTCGCTATCGACGTTCGCGCTGGAATTCCATCGCGATGTACGTAGGCATCCCTGACAAAACAGACATCGCGTCGCGCCAGTCGTTGCGCCGCGCCAGTCGACGGAGTTATGCAAACTTGTCGAGATTCGTTTGCCGAACGAGACGGTACGAATGTCCTCGTTATCAATGGAGCGTAACTCTTGTTAAGCCCGACAAAACACTCGACTCAACTCGACTTGACTCAGTTCGAGGCTTGGACTTCTCCTGTAGTTTCTGAATTTTGCGGACCGTGGCAAATGCCGTCGCTTGTGAAAGCACAACAGTGTACAAACCTTGCGATTGCAACTAAGGACCCTTAAATGATCAAACACATATTCAAAAGTTCCAGCAATTAGAAAGTTCGATATAAGTGTATAAGTGTATGTGTGTGTGTGTGTGTGTGTTAAGTGTGTGTTAAGGAATTCTCACGTTTAGAATATAAGAATCTCCGAGAAGCACAATTATTCCAAATCACAATTTCCAAAAGGTGTTCCCGGCAAAAACAACCGTTTAACTCTCATCCAGTGACTGGCACGTAACTTTTGCAGCGTGTACTTTAGCTACATTTTTCGTGAGCTCTCTTAAACGTAATTTTTTTTCTATCTCTTGGCCGCACCGGGAGTCTTGAGAGTCTCGGAACCTTGCGTAACTTGCAGGTTACAACCCCAGCCACATTCGGTATCGTGCTCGGTAGGATAATTATTATATCGCGAGAGCGAATGAGAGAGAGAGAGAGAGAGAGGAGAGAGAAAGACAGAAAGAGATATTACTGCTTGTAGTTGCGGTTGGTATTCGCGACGAAGTACAGGAAGGGGCGCAGCGCAAGTAGATAAAGCAAGTTACTCGCAGCCCGACGTCGTAATGTGGCCGCAACGCTCACTAAAGGCAAATTTACACGCTTTGCTCTGGATCATTATTCCTAATGAATCATCCGAAATAGAAGAGAAGCGAATTGCATAAACAGCTTCTCTACATATATACATATTATACATAGATTAGTGTATGTGCGTGTGTAAATAAGTGGTAAACGAGATGTAATCATATATCAATCGTTAACGTGTAAAATATGTCTAAAAAAGTAAATTACTGAAATAACTGGAAGTGTCTCTTCATTTATTAATATTATATTTTACACGACTTCCACATCAATCAATTCAAGTGATCGTTGGGTGTAAAATACTTCAAAATATGTTTTCAAAGTAACGTGATATTTTACACATTGTTCACCTTAATTAATATTAAAAATAAATGCTCATTTTTATACGCTTACTTCAATTTTCTATAGTACATATTAAAATGAAAAAATTTAATTTAATAACTTTTCGAAAATAACAGCCATGTTGAAATTAAAAGTTAGGTCTGTATGTAACAAATAGCGATGTATATTATAACTTTCATAAAAATGAATTTTTCCACTGTATCACGAAAACGAAAATTAAACAAATGATGCTGCCAAAGACCTCTTCTCAACTTTCTCTGGCCTTTCTATCGAAGACAAACAAGGAAGTTTGATATAGGTTCGCTTGACAAGCTTCCTAGACGTGATGAAGAAATCGGATGTAAGAACCTGCGTTTTCTTTTTTTTATTTACTTTTCGTCGGTTTGATCTCGAAGCTGCGGGCTCGGCAAATATCCACTGTTTTCTTACAACTTGTTACGGTATAAGCTTTTTAGCAATAATATCAAAAAGATTAAAACGAGGTTAAGTTGAAAACTCAAATATCCTGTTCAAGAATACTTGAGTTTTCAACTTAGATACTTTTAATTTATTTTAAAGTTTATTGGAATATATATTTATTATATTTCTTAAAAAAAATTTTGCGCTTCTTTTATTTTTATATTAAAAAATAAATCTATAATAAGAAATATGATGGAATAATATTTCACTATTATACACATGCGCACACATGTGTATGTACAACTATTCAATATATCGTCGTATTAACTTTCTATTTATACTTTTGTAAAGTATACAGTAACATTGTATGTTTATTATAACGACAGATTAAGCAACGGCCATTCCGCTTCTCGACTCGGCACGACTTTTGAGTTGACCTGGACGGTCGGTCGGCCTATTAAAATTCATCAAGAGTATAACAAGCAATTGCAAAGTTCAAATGCCAGCACATAGAAAACGTTATCAACGTGAATAATCATGCACGTGATCTGATCTAGGGATACAAATAAAATAAAAGTCTCGTGGAAAGTCTCGTATGTCAAGAGAATTTCTTATATATATATATATTATTCAAAAATAATTCTAGAAATTTAGTAATCAATTATTTATTTTTCAGTTCTTTTTGTTAGCAAGTTATATTATTTACAATGCAGAAAACTGAGCAAAACTGCATTAATACTAACTTCTAGCCCAATGTAAAAAAAATATCATGATCTTATTAAAATTAAATTAATACGTTTGATTCGCTAATTGGAGAAGAAAAATATCTTTGCCGAATAAAGGCTAAATAAACGAAATAAGTGAAACAAAATATAAATATTTGTAAATTGCAATGTCTATTGGTAAAATTACCTATCAAGTATCAAGTATCACTCTTTGGAACTTTTCTAAAAATATTCCGCCGAAATAGAATATGTGAAACAGAAAGTAAGTGACTTTTTCGTAAAAGCCGCAAAGATAGAAGTTCGCACCAACTTGACGATACAGCAAAGCCGGGTGGTCACGTTCGAGGCGAAACTGACCGTACGTTAAAACTCCCCTGGGCCGCGACTCTTTCCCTCTTTCTATCTCTTTTTTCTCTCTCAGGACCTTCTCTTTTTTCCCTCCGTCCCTTCGGACCATCCCACGGCAAAAGGTGCACCATTACGTGATAAGATGGTAAAGTTCTAGAATTAGAGAAAAAGTGAAGAAAGGACTGATGACTCGACATCGTCATTTATGCTCTCTTCAAATATAAGTTCGTCACGTGTTCTTCCATCGCGGAAAGAAAAATAACTGTGTGTCATTATGGAATTAAATATTTGTTTAAAACTTTACAAACACTTAACAAATATTTTATTTTGGAAATGACATTTTAAGTGGAGTGCAAAAGTTAAACGCCGCGGACACTTCGCGCCGCCAGTCTTCTTCGCTTCTCAGCTCCACGACACTTCGCAATCTCCTCTCTCTTCGGTTTTCCGGGTTTTCCCCTGGCACAAAAAGGCAGTGAAACTGCGAAAATGTTCCATACGCATCGTTCCGCGAGGTCTTTCAACTTAACCTAAAGCCTGCAGGACCCGATCCTGCGATATCAAGCGGAAGAGCAATTCGTCGTAAGGTCCTTTGTCGTCTTGCAGACGAATTTCCGACAAAAGAGTCCTTCGAGGTTTCGTAACCAAGTCTCATTCTCTCTGTCTCTCTTTCTCTCCCTCCCCCCTCCTCTATCCTCCCCTTTTCCTCTCTTTCACTCCTCTCTTTCTCTCTCTCTCTCTCTCTCTATCTCTCCTCAAATGCTTTCAAAGATACTCCGACTTCCAGTCTGCCAGGAATTCGACGACTTCTCGCCATTAATGTGCCGCCATTCTACGCTTCATTGTGCGGTCGCCGCTTCTCTCTCTGAGCGCGCGCGCTGCGACGCTTTTATCGTCACTCGCGTTGCCACATATGCGGCCGCCATTGTTTCCAACTTGGAAGAACTTCTATCAGATATCCATAAGTTAGGGCTAAGGAATCGATCCCATCGTTGGAGAATTCGGGAATAGTTCCGGGCAGTTTTCGGTAACGAGTAACGACTGCAAATATGAATTTCAACTATCAGACCCGCGCGGTCTTGTTACAAAATGCATGAATGGATAAAAGTAAATTATGTAACAAAGTTGGATGAAATAGGACAGTCTCGCGGCGTGTGACAATGTAGAATACGTCATATGTAAATTTTTTCAATATCAAAACACCCACCACATACACACACACAAAAGAATCCGAAGAGATATCCGACTGACATACCACTCATAGCGTTCACTCGCCTACATACGAGATAAAAAAAACGCATAACATCAGAAAAAAACTTTGTGAACTAAAAACGTAAATTGCAGCGCTTCTCTTCTTGAGATTGCGTCTTAAAACAGACTCGAAGAGAAATACTTGCATGCTTATTTATAAACTGAAAGTCCTAAAAATAACATTTTTACTTCGAGTCGATTGCCTCGTATTAATCAGGCACAGCGGATTATAATAAAATACGTTATATTACATTTTGCTTTATATATAAACAAATTAAATTTACAATGTAATTTCATTCGTATAACTAAAATCTTTTTATCTCGTTAAACATTTATATTTTTCATATATAATATTGCATTACCCACAATCATTTGTCCCAGATATTACGTTGAAAGCGTAATAATAGAAAATTTAATACGTTTAATGAATTTTAACATGACACATTTCATACGCCTTAATTATACACGTTGCTCGGTATGTACGAAAACGCAATTGCGTGTCTTACTGCCGCGTGCAGGCAAATTACCTATAATAAATAAACAAATTTGCCCGAGTGTTCGATGTCGATGGAGTTTCCTTATTCGCGGTTGTTCACTCGTAAAAGCGGTTTACCAGCAAGCACGTAGACAAGTCGTTAATTTCCATATCGCTCGTAAATGCGAAAATGCACAAATTCGCAGCACGAAACTATTTACCTCGCATAATATCAATGAGCCATAACAGTGATGGCTACACGTCATATTAATATATGTAACTACTTAAATATCATCTATTGCTTTCTTTTTTAATTTAGTTGCTTAAACATCTTATATTATTTATTTAATGTTCTTAAAAGTAATATATATAATATATACAAATGTACAAAGTGCTTCAGGAAGTTCTTTTAAAAGATCCTTAGATTTTGTATAAAAAATGTGATCATTAGAAATATTTTATTCAAAACTTTTCTGTATTAATTTGTAAAGTATAAAACTAGAATGTAAAAAATAGCGAAAAGAATTTAGTATATCATCATAACTTCACGATGCTCGCAGAGCAGAAAATCCGCAAACAGATTCTCATTTGAAGGATCTTTTAAACGATGTACAATACATAACATACTTTAAACTTAGAAATACCATACTTTAAATATTTTTAAATATTAATTTCATAGCTTTCATACAAAGAGAATTAAGTATCATGCAAAAAGTGATATAAGGGTTTAATGCACCTTTTAAAGAAAAGTATATATAATATAAAAAACAAAACAAAACTATCACTTATCTCTTTAATTTATCAATCTACTAATTTGTGTTAGCTAAACAAAACAATTAAAATTTATTGTTACATTTATCAAACTTCTCTCTCTTTAATTAACCAATTATACAATTTAATTGTTACCGTAATTTATCAAAAAGAATATGTATCGCGTGTAATGCTCGTACATGCAGTAATATCATTCCAGTTAATTAAAATTAATCTCGTAGTTGTTGCTGACATTGGTAAAGTCACCCGTACGAAAAGCCAGAGTAATACCGTTTATCATAACGCGGTGTAAC
>NW_020228253.1:749703-778249 GCF_003070985.1 Temnothorax curvispinosus
AATAAAAAATAAGTTACTAATAATTATATTTACTTTTATTTAAAAATATACAATGTTAATAATTTTTGCTTTTAAAAATGCTAAGAAACGTACTTCTCTTTCTTTTAAAAATGTAATACTTGATTAAATATATATCAAATAAAAATTAATCAAAACTGCACAATATTGTTAGACACTTTATCACATTTTCTTATTATTAAAAATTTAGTTAGAAAGTAATTAAAAAAATAATTATTTTGTTGACTTGATAGAGATTTCATTCCATTAATATTTTCCAAAAAGATAAAGAAAGGCGCTTTAAGTATGGAGAAGGGAATACAACTAAATATAGACAATCCGCTATTTCTACGACGAGACACGTTCGAGCCTGTGCTTCTGTATTCGTACAATCTCACGTTGCATCTTTACGATTATCGGTCATATTGTGATTCCGTGCAAGACAAAACTCATTTCTATCGAATATCCAATGTCGTTAAATCTGACAATAGTTCGATAAATATTGTTTATTTTGTATATGCGCATGCGTGTAGCACTAAAATAAAGGAACTAATATTGTTCATATTGAATTTAACTCTTCCTCTGTGACGGCCAACATTGCGTTTACATTTTCATGATCATCTACAATAAATGTATATTTATAACTACATAAAATTTTATTCTGTTTTGCTTTTACTCATAGCTTACAGCTATGCATATGCTAAGTTTACAAAAAGAAATATTGCACAAGAATACTTCATACGCTGTCCAATAAATAATTTATAAAGTGTCTTTGATATTTTCTCTAACTAAATTGGACATTCTCGTTTTATATTCTCTCCAATAATAATTAGCAACGATATATCAGTAAATAATAAAACATGGCGTAACAACAATAGCACAAATGCAACGAATGTTTCGCCGACTTGCATTTTTGTCTTTATTATGATCGCAATCAACGCAGAAATAGTTTGTTAATGTACTATATCTGAATTCGGGAGCTCAAATGAGAGCGATGGCGGACAGATTACAAGCAGCACGGCTGGTCCAATGAGGTTGCAGCCCAGCGAGCACCTCGTCAGCGAGGATTGCGCCAGGCGTTTCATTTGCACTGGAGGGATGCTTTGGTAAGATGGAGTGGAACAGGCCGGAAGGTAGAAGCGGATAACTCAGGACGTGACGTCGCCGTAGCTCGTCTTAACAAGAGTTTCTGCAACGCTTTTCTCAACTAATCAGATTTAACTGCTTCTCGGAGGGGACCTTTTCGCAAAACCAAACTACTCCTCTATCGTCAATTATTCGCCGCTGCAAATAATGTCGCACGAATTTATATTCCACTCTCTCGAATTCCGACGTCGCTAAATATTATTCAAATACATAAGCTAATTGGGAATTTGTTTCAAAATGGCAGTTCATGGCAAACACGAAGATTAACGCGATATATATGTATGTATATTAATTACAGAGATTGTAATAAATGTGTATATTAAAAGGTGAAATTGTCGCGTTCGCGTCACACGAGGGGGTCGATGGAGGTTCACCATCGATTCTCCGAATTGGTGCTATATAATTTCGTCGTTAGTAGATTGTAGAGGCATTACCGGAAAGCATAGTCAAGCGCCTAATTCTCTGTGACAAGACTTCGCAATTATGTTCCCAGTTTCAAGGAAGCATAGGTGCAGGGAAAATCGACGAAAGGACACTGGGGAACGTTAACGGCTCGAAATGAGCATCTAACAATGCGACAAGGAAGATGTACGTACTCAAGAGTAATAGTACCATTTGTGCAGCCATTATTGTAAGCCATCCCTTACTCGAAAAATGTGGTGAAAAAATTGCGTTTATTGGTGAAAATAACAGCCATTAAATCCCCATGTTTAAAGAATCCACCGCAGCATAACACGAGTAAATATTTAATAATTTGAAAACGTATTTTATGTATTACGGGATTGCGTATATATTTACACATGCATTCGAAAACTTTATTCTAAAATCATAAATATGAAATAATCCAAATAACTAAAATTTATATTTAAAAAATAAAAATTATAGACAAAACAGATTTGCGAATTATGTGTATTTGTTTGCGCATTTAAATGTTCCATCTCTTTCTTCTTCAAATTCTTATTTTCATAATGTAAAATTTATAATTTATAATCTCTAATTTTATTTAATGTAATTCTAAAAATGTATTCGTGCTGTACCTTTTTACCTGTTACGTCGCAATCAAAAGGTTCATATTTAAATCAGTTGATAAGCCGATTATTTCCAGCTCAAAAGAAATTTCAGCAATCATTTCTAAATCGCCTCACATTTGCCGAGATCACCGTTGCAAGAGTTCGGCCGAACTTTGCACGCGGCGAGATGATAAAATAATAGAGATGTGCAAAGTTTTGTGCTGAGTTAGGAAAAGAGTAGTTCCTCAGGGGGAAGTAGCCCATTTTCATTTTAGATAAATCAAATATTAACGCGCTAGTGTGCGCTCAGAAATGCAGAGTGACACAGCCAGAAGTATCTAGATTCCATCGGAAAATGCAAAGTTGATGCTTATTATTTTTAAGTAGTAACACACAAATCCCCAGAAAAATAAAAAACAGCAAATATCGTAAAAGAAAGAATTGTATGTACCTATTTAACATATACCTCATTTTTATATATTTATTTATCATTAAATAATTATACATTATATGCATACGTTTTATATAAACATTTATTTATAATTATTCTTTTCTCTTTTGTTAAAATATACTATTTATTACTGTTTTTATCAAGATCTTAAAATTAGATTGTCCTGGAGAAACATTTCTTAGAAAATCTCAGAAAATAAAATAAAAAGTTTGTTAAATTCTGAATAAGACGTTTATTAACAGAATGTCAAGAAATCTTTTCTTCTCTCGGAGAAAAGAATGCTAATTGAAGACCACGCCCGTCCGGATAATTCAGATTTAAACGTGGCAACGTCGCGGCGGCATAGTCACCCCCATATAGGGGGTGGCAATTTAATAAACGCGTGCTCACGGTGCTCACGTGACCCCAGGAATTCCTATGAAAGAGGCTACTTTGCCCCCATTTCCCTCACTTTGCCTCACTTTACTTCAATTCTAATTCGTTAGGGTCTTCATCTAGTTTTCAGAAGGCACTTTGTATAAAATGTATTTCTTCTTTACACGCGTAACGTGTAAGAAAAAATACTGCAAAAAAATTAACAAGTCTTATACATATTTACATGATGATTAGGTTCTCATCCAAATAAAGACATACTAAGAAAAAGGAGTTCTATACATTCTTCTTCCAAAAATTACAATATTGTTTTTGTAATTACTCTTTGTACAAATCAATATTTAATTATTTTATTTTTTATAGAATAACTAGCTGGTTACCCGGGCTTCGCCCGAGAGTCGTTTTTCTTCAAACAACTTCATTTGTGTTTCAATATCCTTAATCGAAAAAAATTCCTTTATTAGTTCAGATACCGATTCCCAAAAAGATCGGTAACGAAAAACTATACAGTTTATAGCACTCCCCGGGAAATTCTACCTCTATTTTATATACTTTTCGTAAAAATTCGGTCAAATAGTTTAAGAGTATAAAGAACAGACATACTATTTTATATATATAGAGATTATTATTTTATATATTTAGTCTTTCGTTGAATTACACGAAATAAATTGTATATAAATTAAAAAAACATTTATTTGTAATAATAATAAGTAATAATAATAACGTTTACTAATGGCTCTCTTAAAAATATTTAAAATTTGAAAAATATATAATAAAAGTACAAAAAACATTTAGCAGTTTGTAAATGATTGCAAAGCAAAATACAAAAATATCAAAAACAAAAACTTGCTATATACTTGTAACAAAAAAAATGTATAATGTATAACATAGTAATAATGAGACATTGTGCATAATATAAAAATGAGAAGTAGTTATTAAACTTGTTTTCAGAAAGTAGCTTTCCTGAAAGAAATTAGAATTATTTTCACTAAATAAAACTCAAAATCAGGTCATGTGGGCTATACGTTAAAAATTCAACGAGAATACGACGCTTTATATTCGTCAAAAGTCGCAAGACATTCTCTACGTCGGGGTAGCATCAAGCTATATACACGCGTGGAAATATGGGCACTTCCGGATGCCTCTCCTTGATGTGTATATATACTTTGCAACGACATGCGTAACTGGAAACGGGAATACTCAGACGAATATAGTCGCGAGGAGTCGCCTGTTGAGACGCGAGTTAATTTCGTTGTGTACATATTTGTACGAAGGATGAGAGTCCACGGATGGATAACGCTCCAAGTTACACGCGATCGTATCTGAATATTTCGCCACAGAAGTACATCATGGGACAGGGATTAAGATATTTTTTTTAAAGTACTGAAGGTACCAAAATCGATTTATATATCTATATGTACAAGAAAACGATAATATTTTATGATTCAAAAAAGCTATCTTGTTAAATATATATATAACTCTTAAAAATTTTATTCAGATTCTTGAAAATTTAATAGCGAGATATTTTAAAACATAAATTAAATTATAAATTACACTGAATTAGACGTTATTAAAATTGGATTAGATTGTTGCAGAAGTAGATTATACTAGATTTGATTATATTATATGGCTCATAAGCATTTTCGAATTAAAACCTCATCTTCTCTGGTTTTTCGCAACTCGACTTTTTGGCAAACCGAGTTGCCTAAATCTTAAATCTCTTTACGACCTTTTTATATGGTCATCCGAAGGATACACGCGTATCAATGACATCTATGCGCACGTCGACACGTCAAGTATTCAGGCAGCGCGAATATTCCGCGAAATGCTAGGAACGTATTATATTTCGCGTGCCGAAACTGCCTCCTGCCCCCCGCTTTTCTCTCTCTCTCTTTTCGAACCCCTTTCCATTCGCAGCGCTGCCGTTTTCCCCCAGTGAACAATTTCGCACGTACCGTTGAGTGTACTAGCCTCTGAACGTTTTATGGCACTTGCTTTATGTGTGTCCGTGCGTTTTTATCACTGACCATTTTTATGTTTTCATGCTCGCGCGCGCGCAAGTTCGAGATCAAAGTTTCCCTTCGAATAAAAAAAAAGGGGGAAATCGCAATATTGCGGTCGAGGATAAGGACAACCTCAAATTCGTGAATTTTATCTTTTCTATTCATCTCTCCATCTCTTCCCATCTTTTTTATTTGAGCAGTGGATTAATAAACTGAAAAATTAAGAAAGCAATACGGTTTAGCTCTCTAAATTCCATTTAACTTTGAAAACTGTAATCTATATATATATATAGAAAAAATCACATTATATATATATATATATATATATATATATATATATATATATATCATGTTGATAATTTAGCTAAATGTGCAACAACCTTTATGAAATTTAAACCAAATACTAATTGATAACTCCTTTAACAAAATATCATGTTGAAAATTTAGCTAAATGTAGAAATAATGTGCAACAATCTTTATAAAATTCAAATCAAATATCAACTTCTTCGATAAAAAATAGAAAAAAGAAATAGTACAGAGTTGTACTATATTATTCACTCAAAATATCAAAACTTTTAATCGGCGATTACACTATTATTTCGGAAATCGCTTTTTCCACCTTTCTTCTTCACGAACGACATTTATCTTACAGGGACTTTTCGTTCATTAGGGGGGAAGAATCAACAAAAAGCAGAGGTCTTAAAGAGCGGAACAAGAAAACATTCGACGACGAGTAGTCAAGTCTTCGCCATATTGCTGGTGCACGTGCACGACATGGAACTACCGGTGGAACCCGGCGAGCCAAAAGTATAACCATAAATTTCGAACGGTTAATATACCGAAGCTGCACCACGTCCCCGTACGGGGATTTCTTTTGCTTCGTCCCCTTTTCCCCATTGCCTGCACCAATGCGCGGCACCAATAGCAATAGAAAAGGTCAAGCGAATTACGAAGTACGAATAAAGCGAGCGGTTATGATTCGTTACACCAATACCTTCAATTAGAGTGTGTTATTTGAAAAGTCTGCTTGCATTTACGCAACAATGCGGAAAATTGGATTAATCGTCGGTATACATGCGGACTTCCGACATATCCGAAATCCTCAGAAAACTCCACTTTTCCACGAGAGCTTCTTATGTGTCGTTAAATTTTTCAATTCAATACTTTGGTGTGATTACTCCTAAAGGCATCAATATACATAATTCTATGTACCTATATTGCCTATATATTGCCTTTAGGAGTAACCACACCAAAGTACCTAATTGATACTTTCGGAGTATAATATTGATACAACCTACTTAATAAATATGATACTAAAAAAGTTTCTACATTTTATTTCAGCGAAGATAATTTTACACTACAAAAAAAATTCTTCTGAATCGTAATGTATTACAGAAGAGATTAAATTAATAAAATTGTATTATTTTCGTCATAATATCAAAATTCTTTCAATTCTGCCCTTTCATCTCGATCCACATGCCCGAGTTAACTAACGGAACTATAAATTTCGCGGAACGGAATTTCCAGTATACTTATGTCACAAGGGCGCTGAAATTCGCGCTCGCTTCTCTTATTTTGCGGCGCTTGAAAATCGCACTTTACGTTTATACGCTGGCGAAGCTCTGGCTGTTCGGTCAACGCGGTTTTCCGCGTCGGTGAGGAAATTTCATTCGAGCTTCGAAATAACACAGTGTCCCCGGATACCAGTCCACTGGTAGGGGGGGGGGTGTCGGTTTGCGGTTTTTGGAACGCAAGTAGCCGCTCGTCTTCTTTGCCTCGTAATCCGCTTGACTCCCTCCCACCACCGTTTTCTGACCGACTGCGAGCACTGGGAAATCGCTTGAGACTTGTTACAAGAAATGTTGCGAAGCTCCTAATGTAATCTAGTTAGCGGTTGATGGCTGTCCAATAGCATTCCTGGATCCTTCCCAGAAATCCCAGAATCCCAGGAAGTCAAGTTTCTCTTGACAAATATCTAACGGGTCCCCTGTACTTTTCATAGAATTAAAGATGAAACAAGCAGGATCAATAAACAACAACGTTATCTTTTAACGAGATATTGCCTCTAAAGAGCGTTTTAATAAAGACTTGTGTAGGAATTTAACGTGATGCAGAGCGCGAGATGTTACCATACCCTTTATATAAATCTAGGATATAATCAAGCATAGGGATCGCTAATCCCTCGTTTTCGCAAGCTGCGCTTTGCAGCTTCTCCGGAGGAGGTTGCGGTGATTACAGGGACTGTAATTAATTTAGCGAAGCATAATGAAGCGCGAGAGCGTAATAGTAACGCGAGCCGAAAACAGGCGCGTTAAGCCGACGGGATTTAATCATGTGATTATGTAACGTGACGAAAGCATCCCCCAGTGTTGTATCGTCGAAGTTCGCGAATTGCCGTTTGCGCGACACCGATGGCTGCTGCAAACAGAATCCTATTTGGATTCCGTCGATGTAGACTTATTCCCTAGGCCGCGCCCGGGAAAGGAAGGGGACGTCGTTACACACAGGAACACCTGACGTGACACCGTTAATGACTTCTGAGAGAACTCTTCAACAATCTGTAGCCGCAATGATGCGCGGCGCACGTACCGCGTACTGTGTGACGAGTCGTCGCCACGCTGGAATTTCGGATTCGCTAGCTAAGAGAATTCGAAAATTTGAAGATCACGAAAGTGCATGGGATGCAAATATAATATTTTGCGAGTTCCTTATGAGCGCTTCGCGCATTTGTAATCAGTTTCCGAAAGTAATAAACTAATTTGATTAGACGGACGAAGACTTTGAATAAGATACCATCTTACAATACTTCATTAACATTATTGGAGTTACAGAAGTTCGCTTTGTAACAGTTTGAAAGTTGGAAATTTAACTTCCTATAAGAAGTCGGTACTCGTAATAATCCCCCAGTAATGATAATGTTACAATTTAAATATGACCACATCAAAGTGTAACTTTATGCTCATTCGTCGATACGTAAGTAAAAAATAGAGTGTAATAAAGTGTAACAAAGAAACAGAGTAAAAAAGACGAATAAATTTACATAAAAACAATGTGGTTCTACTTTGAAAAGATACAAGATCGTTTTCAATATTTCACTGATGTAACTCCGCAAATAATAATTAACATTACAACAAACTTATAATAGGTTTTCCGAAAACACGCAATTATTATTAAAATTTATTATTAAAACATAACAGATTACTTATTAGATAACTGCTTTTAATTGCTAATGCAAATCAATCTCTTTCTTCCTCGCTAGAAGATAAATACTAATTGCAAGCAATAAATCAAAGTAACGAAGAAAAACAAAAACAGAGTGCTTGACGTATTGAATTCTAATTGCTCAAAAATCAATTCCTTTAAATCAGTTTTCTCGAATTCTTGTATCTTTGGATTAAAAAATCTTTTCTCGAAAGCGAACACAACCAACCATTTTTAAATCTTCGTATTATAAAATCCTTGAAAACTTTAACTCTCCAGATGTCTTAATTTTAATTTAAATCCCTGCTTCAAAGCTCTGAATCTTCGAAGTCTTGAAATCCCGAATTTTCGGAAACCCGGTGGTTTAATGCGCGAATTATTCTCGTATTCGTCTAATTCGTCTATTTTATAGATTATTACACCTCAGTTGTCGTATCCTAAAAGATCCTCTCCGTATTCCGAGGAAAGACACTCGATTCTTGAATTAAGACTGTCGTCGATCTCCATTAAAAGCGACTCACCTCTCCACACGTCCCCCGAGAGGGGGGAATATTAGATAAATTTTCGAGGAACTGCCAGATATGCCACTCGGTAATTTAAAAGCAATCGCATGGCTTTATCTGTCGGGAAGGGCGTCGAGAACGCCGCCGCACGCCGCCGCTGGAGCTTCTAACTGCCGCAAAGGCAGCGACGAAGGCATGAGGACAGGAAAGGGCGAAAAGAAAAGAGAAAAATCAGCCGCAGGAACGACGCACTTCCATCGCGCTAATGGAGCTACGGCTGTCTTCACACTGAAAGGAACTCTCAATCCTCGCGGGTTGAAAATCTTTACGACGAGGGTATTTCTTTAAAGAGCAGGGAAAATTCAATATTGTTCGCACAGGGGTTATATCAATCAAGTGCCAGTTATTATCCGTTGGAAAGTGTGCACGTATAGAATTTGTTTTATATGTGTGTGTGCGCGCGGGTGAATGAGTTTAATTATATACAATATACCTAATTTTGATCGTATCATTTAATCTAACCACAAATTAGAAATCTGTTAAATTCAATAATTTATAGTTTCGAAACTATTACTGTCTCGCCATTGAAATAACCATCGTTCCGTCGATGTGGTTGAATATATGATCTAGCTACGGGAGTTTGAATTGTCTGAAACATATTGTATGGATGAAGGCTGTACTCGCCGAGCTGACCAAAGTGCGCAATTAATGAGATTAAACAGTTATAATTTCAGCAAATAAGAAAGATGCAAATATTTACATACAATCGATACAAATTTAATTGAAATATTGGAAACGCATCGAATTTATTATTTAAAAAACGCATAAAAGCATTTCGTGTTCCAGCGGCTCCGCCGCAGGAACAATGGCATCCCGCTGATATATAAGTGGGGAGAAGCTCTGGTGAATTTCTTCTACGGAATAGCGGCACGTGCACTTTTCGTTCCTCTTCCCACCGTCATTACTGATGTTCCCTGCTTCGAAAAGCGCGTCTGGATTATCCTCGGGTGCATGCCGCGCCCCGCTTCTTATAGACTAACAACACCCAACTTGAACTCTGCTTTCGCGTTCGCAATATGAATCAAAATGCTAAATTCGGTGGATCTTTTTGCCAATTCATACGTAAAGTAGCATATGTATCATTAAAATACCAATCAGATATATGATTACAAAAATTTTCATTCAGAAATCGCACATAAACTGTTTTAAACTTATCTTTCTTCGTCGTCATATTATCTCATGGTTAAAATAAGCCGAGGAAAGGAAGAAAAAGAGAATTTTAAAACAATATATAGTGTAAGATTATTACAATTATAGAGACCTATTTTTCCTGTCTCTTGGGATTTTCATATTCCTTAGAATTCGATCTCTCGTGCGAATTAAACTTAATTGAATGCTCCCATGAGAAAACGAACACAGAGAGAACGTTCCACATTTAATGCTCACTTTAGCATCACAAATCTAGTTAAAAACATTATTAACAGAATTATATTGTTCCTCTTATAAGTCATAGATATGATGCGTTAAAATATATTTTTAGAATGTCCAAATTTTTATGTAAGAAATTATATCAAATTAATAGCTATTAATACATTCTAGCTTGTTGTTAATAAAATATCACTATCTTAATTAGTTGCATTTTTTATTATCAAAAAATTGCATTTTGGATTTTTTAAATGATCTTTCAACATTTTCTCCGACGCTTTCTCATCATGTAATTCGTCCGTGCGATGTTCTACGTTTCAATAAAAAGTTAAACGAATGTTTCAAACTACTGCATTACACGTATATATATAGGCGTATCGTGCAGCCTATGTATACTTGCACTATACATTTTTTTGTCAGCTCGTCGCAAAGCGTGGAATAATTAATAAAATACGAGGTGCGATAGCGCGAACAAAGCAACGTTATAACAGCCACGAAAATTCGTACTGCGAATGACATTGTGCGTGTAGAAACCCGACGGCGGTATGATAAAAAAAAAACAAGCGAGAAAAAAGGAAGATGAAAGGTGTACGAGTAAAACTGAACTACAACGTGCCACATTGAAAAGTTTTAGACAGTAAAATTTGGTTGGGCAACGGCAATAAATCTGTCAGACGAGCACCGCGTATATTAATTTAGCTAAATAAAATAATTTAGATAAATTAAAACGAAAACACCATTGCGTATTAATTACGTTTCATTATGTTGTTAAATAGATTATAATATAATTGCATCATCGACTCTCACTAAAATAAGTTTTCATAATTTTTATAATAATTAATATGTTATAATTATTATCATAAGTATAACTTTTATGATAAAAACCTGTGGATTATTTTCTTTCAGTAATCAATGATATTTCTAACCGATATCTTAATATTGCAATATAGCGCTATATAACAGTATAGCACTATATTAATTTTTCTCTGATAAATCGTTCAGTCACATATACATGTGTCAAAAAATATTAAAAATATATATATTAGAATAACGTGTATTAAATAAGAATGAATAAAAAGAAACAAGGAAAAATTTTGTACTGAATTTTATGGTGAACGTTTGTCAATGCGCGCATGCATACGTGCGCGCGCGCGCGCAAAATTTTCACAAGGGATTCCGTGACTTCCATGAAGATTCGTATCGTCCTGACAAATAACTAAATGGATCCCTCCGGAGTATATAACTTGTATTCGCTGCGAATTCTTTGTCTTTTTGGCGCCATATCTTTTTCACTCAACTCTTTTTTTTTCTTTTACTCTCCCCATTTCTTCGTTTATATAGTACATTCGAAAAGTTCGGGTTCGTAACTTTAGCTTTCCGCCGCGCCGCGCGCCGGGTAGGTGGCCTGCTCCTCTGCCTCCGCTCCGGAGAGATTTATCTGAATTTCCTGTTGGATTATAATCAAGGAAACGCGGCTGGGTTTTCATTTTTAACAATGCATTATTCATAATTGAAACCACGTCGCCCGGCGGCGCCACCACCTTTTCTCGCGATCTCACCGCGCCTTCGTTATCCGGCCGCCACCATTTATCACAACGGTTGCTGTTTAATAACATCCTCACTAGGTGCTTAATTACGTTATGACAGTGCAACCGACAGAATGTTGACTTTCATAACCTTGTCTCGTGTCTCATCGCTTTTGTCGAAAGTGGCTTTTCGTCACTGGGATAATTTCGAGAGCGACTTTACCGAGTAACGCGAGAGTTCGAGACTTTAACCGTTTCTATTTGAAATCATAGCTGATCTCGTATAAGTTCTACCTTACTCGTGATGAACGCACATTGATGTGATAGGATCGACAATTACACGGAACATTGAAGTCTGATTATTCGCAATTAATATCATTACAATTCATAAATCATATTGATATACGGAGCTCAGATTAGCTCCAGAATCAATTAAAAGATACTAAAAGATATACTTATACTACACTTACTAATATACTACTCTTACTGTAATAAATAAGCAATCCTGTTTGACTATATTTAATTCACATTTCCCGTTGTTTATAGTATTTTCATATCCGCGATGAAATGATTACGATATTTCAGAACTATAATTCGCAATTACATTCGCATCTATTCTAAACGGTGCTGTGATCACACGTATTTGAGATTTCAAGATGCGAGGTTGCAAATTTCAAGATAAGGCACTAACGCGCCTTGTAATTCCACCGAATCAATCGTCCGACTACACGTAGCGCACGTGAACGTCGTGCACGTGGGTGATAGCGAATCGCATGCCGCCAAATGATTAGGTCGAATCGGAGTGGGTCGAGACCAGCTCGGCGCGACGTTGGTTTAGGGGGAGAGGGGTGGAAGAGACGGAAGGTCCAAATTCGCTGCACCGACTGACAGCTTACTCACTTTATCCGGCTGGAATTACGAGACCGGCATGCGACTTACTGTAATCAGAACACTTCAGATCCTGCCCTCTTTCTCCTTTTTCGCCCAATCCTCTCTATTTCTTACCTATCGCAGAAACATTCCAAAAATCGCTGTTATTTGCCCAGGCCTCCATCGCGAGGTTTTATCGTGCGCTATGAAAACTTGAATCGATTGTTTCTTTCCTGCACTACATTATAAGTTATTTTTCGAGGTAGAGAGTTCGAATCTAATTCAGTCTATTTGAAAGCACTGTTTTTATTTTTTGAAATAGGTAATTGTAAATAGAAAGTTCAAAACTACACCAATAGATTCGTACAATATATACTCAATTTGAGTCGTTTTTAACCATTTATATAGCTCGCCACTGCTTATCAATATGTCGTTAATTAATTAACCTAGTGAAGTTAAAATAATACTGTCGTGTATTAAAATAATAAATTTCGACACACATGATAGTTAAAAATAACAAAATGTAATTTATCTCAAGGTATTGGTTTCATTCTTTAATAATACAAAACATATTTAATCCCAAATATCATAGATTATTATAGAATATAGGGCAAAATCTGTTGCAAAAATTGAGTCTCCTTATCTTCTTTTTCTCGCGAATCGCTTATTTCTTTCTACCATGAGAAATATTCTATTAAGACATTATTATACTATCTAACGAACGCTTTCCAGCTAAATTTTCCGAGCTCCATTTTTGCCACAGTACATGAATCTTTTGAAGGATAAAAATCTAAATGCGTCGTTAATTGCGTGTAAAAAAAATTTGCAGGATGCCGAGATCGAGCGACGCACGTATCGCGAAGGTATCGCGGGCGGTCGTGAAGAAACTACTAAGTTTGCAAGATCAACTGAAGTACTAAGGTGGTTGCGCGAAAGCGGACGGGCCGAGAATACGAAACGCGGACGGTAGTAAAAGCAAAATAAAACGGCCTTATCCGTGCTTGCGTAGCTTTAAATTATATGAGAGCGGTGAGAGAGGAATGTAAACGTGGACGCGTTCTCGCCGCTCGTTTTCATACTCTCTTGAGTATTTACAACGATTTCCTAGCTTGCTGGTTTGAACCCGCGTCTTTCATGACTCTTAAGATATATAATATTTTTGGAAATTCGAGATACCAAAATGAAATAGAACTTCAAATTATACCTAACGAAATATAAACGAATAGCTGTCACTTACCGTTTAAGATAATAAATGATAAAGATTATTAATTAGATCGGTTATTTACGTGTAAATGCTGATAATTATATAATAAAGAACGCATAGAAACAGAGTATACAAATTGTATATAATAGTATATGTTTAAATCGTATAATCTCTCCGAAAATGTATTAAAAGCAAATATTGAATTTAACATATTCTTTCTAATTATAGTACATCAAAAATGTGTAAAATCAAAAACTTAAATTCTGTTTCTATTAAGATATTCACGGATAGATGTTAACACCAAAGACATTAAAGAAACATTATAATTTACACGGTTTAATTAATCATCATTAATGTAAAATAGCGCAGCAGATAAGGAAATATCCGCTTGGAATTTTTTTTTTATAAATGTTCCGCGAAATGTGATGAGAACGGAGAAAACTAAAGAAATTTGTTAAATCAAATTCGCATTATCGTATTTTACGGAATCGGCTGTTAACGCACCGTCGGCGAAAGAAAATAAGCAATCGCTCGGGCAAATGGAATTGCTTGATTGTCGCAGCTGCGACTTTGTCAGCCGGCGAGAGAAAGAGAGAGAGAGAGAGCGGCGCGGCGGCCGGCAAGCAGTTTCTCTGAAAGGAAAGAAGCTTTTCTCGCGGAACAAAGTGCGAAAGCGCTAAATACATTTGGATCCGTGAAAAGGAACATTCTGGGAGCTTTCTCGTGCAGCGCTCGGCGCACCGTGGGACGTGCGACAGGCGCCCGGAGAAAAATTGAGGATTAAAATGTTTACTCGAGAAACAACGCGGGAACGTATAAAACATCAGGACAAATTTATTACCGCCACTTCCGACCGTTTCGAGTAACGAAGCGCAATCCCATCACACCGGGAATCTCTTTATTTCGTAAGTACGAAACGATATTAAATAATGTGCCGGGAATAGTTTGCTTCGTTCTTCATAGAAAATGCATTCGAGAAGCTTTCTACAGAATTCTATAATCAACGTCAACAATAATGTACCTACTAAACTTATTTCTATCAAAGATTTTATATAATAAATTTGTACATAAAGATATGTAAATTATGCAACTTTAAACAAGTAATTGCAATTCATGTATAATTAGATCCATTAAAATTCAATATACAGCAATTTGAAATGTTTATTCGAAATAAATGGTTGAAAATACACTGTAAATCCAAGTGTGTTTATTTCTACACGCATTAACGTCTAAAATTGACACATTTGACTGAAGCTCTTACATGTTTTGCGTGTTAAATTAACACGTTTAATCGTATTAAATTAAAAGTAATTTAAAACGGCAAGAAATGTGTAAGAAGAGCTTCAGTCAAAATAACACATTTTGGATTTGCAGTGTATTTATTTAAAATAACATTCTAAAAATATATAATTTTTGTTATTGTTATGCGAAGAATTTATACGTCATCTTTTTGCATATTAGCTACAACTTTTGCAGACAATTTTATCGTTAGAAAAATTACAATCTAATTAAGATATATTCCTGTTTGTTGTAATATATTGACTCATTTAAAAGTACTATCAACGCAGCGTACGTTTACTTTATTTAGAATCCTTCAGTCACGGCTAATTACTTCTATCGCTCTCTCAATTATCCCAGACGGTCTCGAATGCCAACGGAAATTTCTTGAAGATCACAGCGAATTTCACTTCGTTCTTATTACCGCTAATACATAAAGCCGCGAACAAGCCCCCGCTAACTCGGCCGTGCGGCCATTCCCAGTTCTAATTGTGTAACGCGCTTAAGGCCAGATTCACCCGGGAGGAGTTACCAACGCTGGTAATCCCACCTCAATGGTCAAATCCTGGCGATGTCGCAGGCTTCGCTAATCTGTTCCCCAAGCTGCGAAACGCTTTCACGCTGAATGACAATGACGCAGCTGGCTAATAATGCAAATAAGATACGTATCTACGCCTATACTCATATCTATTATTTAGCGCGATTTATTATTTCATCCTTTCGGATGTTTAATTTCCATGTGTGTTTTTAAATCGAAAGAAAAACTTGACCTTCCCAATTACACTAAAACACACCCACAACGCCTGCTACACTTTATTCTTTCCATAATTACCAGGATAATATCTCGCATACAATTGGAGCAAAAAACTTACGTTGTTGCCACTCGAGAGAATTCCACAACTGATCCATCCACTTACCTGAAAGTAAAATAAAAAATTAAAAATCCGGAAAAGTCACATTAACTCCTTAAATTATAGAAATGTGTTTTAAAATATATACCTATGATAGAATGCATGATATATGTGTATGTCATCTCAAAGTCATTAAATAATTTACAAGTTTCAACTTATCTAAATTAAATTATAATGTAGGGTAAACTCGGGTAAGATGGTCATACAGGAAAGATGGCCAACCTATGTTCTTTCAATCTAGCTCGCCATGAAACATCGAATGAACATAGGTTAGCCATTTTTCCTGTATAGCCATCTTACCCGAGTTTACCCTATTCTATAGTAGAACTTTATATATTTATTTCTCTATTTTATAAAAACAAGACGCATTTACAAGAGAAATGTTCAACTCAGCGCGGTCTCTTGCGCTTAGATCTTCTTACTAACGTCAATGTTCGCCGGAACTAAAGATAACTCGCGCGTGAATAGAACATGACCATCCTATCCTCGCCATCTTAAACCTAATTCGTACTATGGAAAACAGTCGGCGAACTTGAGCTTGTACCTGAGAACGGACCTGGAGAAGATCCACAAGAAGTTAATCTAGCGTCGTCGCTCAATAATGAGCGCACATCCAAAGTACTAAATTCGTAAAGTAGAACGCGCCAGGGAAGGTTCTCAGGACTTCCCCCTCCCCGGGAGAGAATGAGGGCAAGAAAAACAAAGGGTGGACTCGGATAAATTGTAGTTATCGTCTCGCACTGGCGCCACTATCGAATATGCAATTAAAAAGTTTCGCAACTAATTTCAATTTAATCGTATGACTCCTGCGCCGCGGCTATCGCGCCCTCTTTCCCCCTCCTTTCTTTCTCCTCTCCGCATCCGCCTCCTGTTCTCTCAATATCTTGTTTCACGGGGAAAAATAAGAATAAAAAATAAAAAACCAAATTTTTACTTGTTTCTCACAAATTTTCTCAAATGTAATAAAACGCGTTGTAAATAATTAAATAGATCATAGATCTCATGTGTGTGTGTCGACTATATCTTCTTCAAGGACAATTATCTTTAATTGTACGCAAAAAAAAACAAATCTTAATTCTTACATGCTATTTGCTTACATATTACATGGAAGATTCTTTTGTTTTACAGAATTTAAAAAAATGACTGATCGTTCACTATCGCCCTTTTTTATCGCCGAACGAGAATGGGCTTGTTTGGCGTAGGTTCTTCGCCGACCTAGATTAACACCAAGCTGGGCCAGTCTAAGCCGCCGACACAAATGAGATTTCCATAACGGCTAAGATTAGGCTCACTCATGCGGAAAATTTCTACGGACAGCGAGTACCGTGGGATAAGCCGTATTAATAACAACAATAACGTTAATTAATCGTTACCGTAAACCGTAATCACCGATGATAACGCGGGCTTTCCCTTTCGCTTCTCTAACTGGAAACTAGCGAGGAAGGAATGCCTGCGTAAAACTTTGGTAAAACAGTAGTGATTATCTCCCAAGAATTTCTATCGTCTTAGACATTTCATTAAGATGATCTATTTTGCTTAATTTTACTTAAACGCTAATTAAATTGAATTAAATACGAAAAAAATAAACATACAAGAAATAGTATCAAAATATAAAATTCCGAAAGTTCTTGAAATGCACATTAAAAAAATATTATCACAGAAAATCTTAGTTTTCGATTAGTTATACTGCAGTTATCGATCATATATGCTGCAAGTTTAATCAAGCACATTATTATAATGTTTGCGAATGAAAATGTGCGACAAACAAATTAATGAGACTTTCCAACACTATGCAAATAATATATAAATTTGGTATTTTCAAAGGACGGCATTTGCCCTTTAGAATAAATTTGGTGTTCTAAATACAGTTAACAAACCGAAACAAGCATGACTAATCGAAAGTCGGGGCAAATTACATATGCATGGATTACGCTTGCGTATATTGACGATACATTATGTTTTCATAACACTTGTTTTGAACACGACTTATGGCAGCGGGCATTATCATGCAAATTTGGTACGTTACAATAATTTTGGTAAATGATATTTTCCGCGATAATTGGTTTACGTGTGTACGTGCGTGTGTGTATGTGTGTGTAAATTTAGTAACCCCGACATCTCAATTACAAGCAGAAACAGATTTCGTTCGGTTTCAATGTTTGTTTCTTCTTGATAAAATTCTGAGTATTATAATTATAATTCTGAGTATCTTAATAAGAAAAGTAATCTTCCCATTCTGAAAAAATTTCCCAGAGGTGAAATTGATGGACTCCGGTGACCTTGCTCGTAACTCCTCTCCTTTCAGAAGTGTAACCGCTTTCAAACAAGGCCCCACTATTTCAGCCTCTCTAAACACAAAGTACCAGGTGCAGGGACTTTTATAGGAAGTATCCTTTCGTTTGGCGCGCGCGCGCGCTCAGAGAAAGGGTTGTGTAAGACGCAACGGTGAGGATAGGGGAGGAGGAGGAAAGGTGCACCGAAAGAAAAAAGACACCGCGTCCCACGTTGACACTCTTTAAAAACTTTCAGCCCCCAACTTTGTTGAAAAGCTTCCCGCCTCTCTTCCGACCTCTGTCCGCTAGCTCTTCGTCCTTTCTTCCTTGCTAGACGACAATCAACCTCTCACCCTTCGCCGCCGCTCGCCCGCCCTACTCGTCGGCATCCCTTATTCCGGCGCACCGAGTGCACGCAGTCAGAATGGGTTCGCGACAATGCAGCGTTTTAAATTAGAGCATAGCGTCAGGAAGTAGAAAGAAAAGATGGTATACTGAAATAAGACAGAGATGAAAGAGAGCAGGAACGAAGATATGTCAAAAAAGGACGGGGCAGGAGAGAGGGCAGGGACGGTGAACAAAATTGCAGATTTTCACAAACCACCTGGGAGAAAAAGCGATTGAGAACGATCCCGGGGAAGAGAATGGAAACGATTAAATTCATAAGCGAGCGCGATGCGGCTTTGAGAGGAATTCCTGGTTTGGCCATTCCGTCCTCACTCGTGTCCGCTCCCTATTATAAGGCACAGGTAAATGCTCCATTCACGGATTCAAAGAGATTCCCTACTTGCATAAAATCCGTTATAGATATCTAATTTTATTTGCTGGTTTAATAAAATGCCTTGAAAATCACTTATTCTGAATCATAAATAATTATTTCCTCAATTCATTTACTTTACTAATTATTAAACTCTGTATACGTAGAAACTTGGGCCAAGAGAGAGAGTTTTTGATAATGCCAAAGAATTTTTCATAAAATTTTCCAATTATTTTATCATTTTATCCGTATTTTTGAGAGCACTAATCTGCTAAACAATACTTTTGTTATTAAACAATATTTTTCTCATTTCTTCTTATATTTATTTTCCTTTAACCCTCAATTATGTTTGTCCTATATATGGACAACATATTTCATTTTAAACATTTTCGTATATTCGCGCGGCGTGTTAGCGCGCGTAAAAAAAAGAAAAATGAGAAAACAAGCGTCCTTTAGAATCCCTCCAAAAGCCTATTCAGGAAGTGGCAGCACGAACGCAAAGGCCTGCCCTTTCCAGACCATTTTGTCACCGGATGTTATAGGGTCTCGTGAGTGAAATAACTTTCCATGCATATGTTAGCAGCTGTGTTACGTGCAAAAAGAAGGCCAGAAGAGTAAGTGAGAAGAAAGGGGGGAAGAGAGAGAGAGTTATTTCGTCGAAAGTAAACATGATCGCCTGTGTACCAACAACGAATCAGACGTGACTGGACCATGTAAAATGAGAAGAAATCTTCTCTACTGTTATTTCACCCTGCAACTCTTCTTTCAAGAAATATTATTCGTAAAACAAGATTTTTAGATCATAATTTTTACACGCGTATTAACATTTCACAATAACAAGTATTATTCAATCTCGTTTATCTAAATCTAACTCTCTTTAAATAAATGTGCGTTACATCAATACATTTTTGCTTTGAGCGATTGTAGTATATACTCACTTTCGAACCCTTAAATCTCGACTAGTTCATTGTCCGACGACGCGCAAAAAAAAATGTTTATGCTCCTCCAACAAAAGATGCGACAGGGAACTTCCTTTGATGCGCCCGTCCCGTATGCATCCTGTTGTCGGAAGAGAAAAAGGAGCACCGCTCTCCTTCTCCTAACTTTTCCAATATTCTCAAGTCTTTCTACTCTTTGCAAAATTACCTTTACCTCTACACCGGTACGCCCCTGTATAAAAGGTGTAAGCACGCTAGTAATGATTTTACCCTCTCGCTGCTGTCGTTCTCTCATCGGCAATTCCGCGCCTATATAACAGTTACCAACGACTTACTACGATGCGAGATTGCAAAAAAAAATTGAGGAAGAATATGTAAGTATACTTTTCTACCACTAAAGAAAGATAGCTGATGTCCCTGCTTGTTTGTCGAGATACAATGTATATACTTGCTTGGCTTTCGTGAAGTTTCAGCGATCAAAAATTTTAACAAGTTTCGCCAATAGAGTGTGCTTTGTATTGCATTGCCTACGTTTTCAGAAATTTTACACCTCCTATTTGCGTAAAGCATCAGTATACACAGGATTTTAAATGATTATAAGTCAGCAATACTGCCAGCAATAATTCTATAATAATGTAATTAATAATAATAACTCCATACTTTGTTGTTTTACTGGCGTACTATAAGAATATTATTAGTTCTACAAAAAAAGAAAGTGATAATAACGTTAGAAACATTCTTCTCACTCCTCGTCTGATCCAAAAATTGTTTACTTGACTCTTTTATCAGTTAGCCAACGGTGCAGCTTGAAAAATCCATAATTGCGTTCCAATTTAACTAGGGGATTGTCGTTACTCTGACTAGAGGGTGTCGAAGAAAAAAATTAAGGCTGTCCCAGAAGAAGGAAGAAGAAGACTTTAAGATAGAGCGGGGAAAGAAGGAGACGGAGATGACGAAAGACCCCTCTTTGCAAGAAGAACTGCCTGTAGATTGTAAAAGGGATTTGTCATCGGGATATGACGTCCGCGAAAAAGCATTCCATCCACCAATTCCTTTTCTCAACATATACTCGCGTAAACGTTTCCACGCGCTATTAACTCGAGCATTTCGATACGAATCGCAGTAACCTATACTACCTAGCACATATAGAAATACGAGCAGACAGATAAATTTAGCTTATTCGTTATAAATACGACGGCAAAAGTTATATACGCGGGAATAAAATTCATCGTGCCCGAAGCACACGAAAATGTTGATAAACAACAAATTTATCGCGAAAGACATATATCTCTTTTATAATTCTCCGCTCAAAATATTACAAGTTCTCGGTATACTCTCATCGCGAAAAGCTGGCCCTCCCTTTCTTCAGCTGCTTTGCCCGAAACAAACAACAAAAGCGCCGAGAAACTTTCCAGTTTCTCCCCCGCGGAAGACAATTAATAGTTCAAAAATATCTCCTGGGTGATATTAACCCCTTCAAACCACCCGTCCTTCTTATCCCAACTTTTTGTCCCTTAACTTTCCTCCGTGAATGCTTCGTCCCACGAGATTTTCCGCTGGTACAGCCGCGTCAAGCGATTTGTACTTTTTTAGCACATATTATTCTCTCTCCCCGTCGTCTGTTTCGCATCTCAGTTCTTGCTGACTCTGAAAAGCGAGTTAAATACGATGTATATGGAACGGAACGCGTACACGCGCGCGTGTCCTGCTAATTTCCTGCTGCCACGACAAATACTTTTTGAAGAAGCTATACAATCTTTTTGCGTGGATCTTCTATGTTGCCGAAGCTTCGTTTTAGTTCTATGTCAGAGTTAACAGCTATTGTTTCTTGTTTTTCCGGCATTTCTTGCCTCTCGATACGCCTGGGTACAAAGAAGGGAAAGAAAGTTGAAAAAGTCCATCAAGTGGTTTCCATTTAGAGCTTTACGCTCAAATGCTTGTATGCGGCCTTAAAAAACCGCAACTCATCTAAACCAATTATAGTCTCTCTCGGCTTTTTCTGGAAAAAATAACGGTACAAGCGATATAAGAATTTCATTGATAAAACCATAAGTAATTGTGACAGCATTGATAATAAATAAAGATTAAAATAAAAAAAAGGCAAAGAAAAAACCTTCTATAGATAATTTCTATTTTCGGTTTTTTGTGTTTTCTAAAATTGAAACTTTTTTTTTCGTACTTCTTCCGTCTCGTAACTGTTTGCGCGTGAGAAAATTGTCTTCTCTCCTCCTCCACCTTTCTAACGCCAGTCTCAAGAAATGACGGATGACAACTGATGTATGAAAGATAGAGATTACGAACAAAAGATAGAATACGGAAAAAGAGAGAAAGAGAGAGAAAGATATATATTTTCGGAAACGTTACTTGGCGAAAAACTAAAATAAATTTCCTCCCCTCTCCTTTGCGGCATTGACCCCTCATTTTGGATAATTATTGAAAGTCTTGCTGTCTAAATTCTTACTGAAAACTTGACATTCTGAATGACATTGTTAAAATTTCAATAATCTAAAACATTTAAATTCTTTAGACTCCCGAGTTATACCTAGAAACTATAGTTTCTAGATAATATAAGTATTCATGTAAGATCTTTAAATCCTATATGGTATTTCTATTGTAATAAATCAACATATATAATATAATAATCTCAAAGTCCACCGAAACTTAAGACTAATCTTTCTCGTTGGAATTGACTGAGTAATTTCTCGCGTATTTTTTTTCCAATGAAAATCTGACAAGTGTCGGAGTTTTCACAATGGCGGAAATGAAAATCGACAGCACTAGGCGTGACTCGATCGAGCGTAATGTGCTCGCAGAATCGAATAATAATTGTTTAATCGCCCGTATCCTTACAAACTTTACTAATAGCTGAAAGTACGAAATCCTGTAGACTTTTCCTCAAACTACATTGAGAAGATTCTCAATCTATAATGACGATCGGATTCGCTTTGTGACGCCAGTGTAGTTTGTCAATATTTCAAGAAATAAATAAAATCTTATAGGTATATATATTTCTTAATATACTAGACATCACAGACGCGCGCTTCGCGCGCGCTATTTAGCTTTAATATTACACACAACTGTCAAAATATGCTATGACAGCCGCTCACGAAGTTAGCGCAGCAACAGAATCAATCAGCATCGCGGAAAAGAGCCAACAAAGCAATTCGAGACTTTCGAGAAGACTTCGAGAGATGCGAGTATCGATTTAACATGCCTTTTTTTAGAAAGGACAAAGAAATCAGCATCGAATAATTTTCTACAATGTAGGAGAATATTAAGTCTAAAGAAATAATCTAAAATAGAACATAAATAACACATCGGAATAAAATAGTATGCCAATGTTTCTCAAAATTAGACTATCTAAATTATATTAATGTTATCAATATAGCATTAACGTAATAATAAAACGCGATCTGATTTCATTGTTGATATCTGTTTATTTATACATTTTTCTTCCAATATAAATTGCAGTTACTTATAAGAAATTTATAGTGTCTGCAGTACCTTTAAATTAGCACTTATTTCCATATTTTTCTTAATCTTTTATAATGAAAGGTAACCCAAAAATTACTAATAGTCTATTATTTTGTATTAAATATCTTAAAATTAAAATCTTTTAAAATTAAAAAATTTAATATAAGAAAAGTCAAAGGTATCAATCGTTCTAATTTAGATTTCTCCTCTTCTTCTTTTAGCCCAATCTAAATTCTGCCTTCAAGAGTTGTTTATCATTACGCAACCTTGAATCCAACTCGAAATTATTGTCGCGTGAACGAAAGCCCTTCCTTGCTTCGACTTTCCCGTCGACTTCCTGCGAGGGCAATCGGCCGTGCAAGAGTAGAGAAGAAATATACGCTGGCGAAATAAGGACGGAGAAGCGAAACTTCGCCGATAGTAATTCGTGACTCGACTTAGTGCAAAGTTCGCGAGGGTCCCAATTAACCGTGCATGGCCGCCCGGGGGGCCCTGCCAACTACCTTCGTTCACCGACGATCCGTTCTTCCACTCGACGGAATAACGAAAATTTTCCCCGAATGCCGTCGGACGCGTGAGAGCGTTTAGTGTACCTTAAAAGGAAGAGAAATATTACTGGAACAAAAGAAAGTGCGAAAGCTCAGCGTAGTGTACCAATTTCAGTTTGACTCTTTAAGAGGTCACTTCCTCGCAGCGGAGAAAAACAAAAGATACCGTATTACGGTGCTTTCTGCATTGTTTCGTTTAAATTTAAATATTTAAAACTGTAGAAAATGCCAGCGGAAAAGGGTGCGAAAAGTAAATAATACCGATTTACTCAAGTCAGTTTCATTGTCGTACGAAAATGTAACTAAAATATTAATACTTAAAAACTATACTACTACTATAAAATTCTTTTGAAAATAGCGCTTTTCTAACAGTCACGTTAAAAATATTCTAGCATACGGCCATTTTGTTGGATGGCAAGTCTATGTCATGACATAAATAATTGGGGAAGGACATTATCACGCGAGCGGGCGCTAAGGGAGAGTGTCGGACAGGGGTGCGGATTTATTATGCGGCTCTTCTTGTAAGCTTCCGCGACGCGGGCCGAGGTCGCCGCCATATTTTACCGAGAAGCCGGAATCTTTTGTCTTCATAATATTTATCCCGCCACGAATGCTGGGAGTAATGGGGCGTGGGGTCCCCGGAGAAACGAACGAGATCGGAACCCAAAACCACCCCTCTATCGGAAATAAGCTTAGGGGCATACGGACGACACAACGAGGGTGAGTATCGGGACAGATTCAAACGAAAGATTGATTCAACGGGATTGTCCAATCTACGCAACATACATGCTAACCGAGGCGAATCTGGGGAAAAAGGTGAACGGAGTCCTGGACCAGCTGGGTAAATATACGAATATACGAATATTATTGATAACAAAGAGGAGGGCGGAAGAGAGAGAGAGAGAGCAAATTATTTTTTGTTTGACGTCAGAAAAATGCGTAACGCGAGATAACTAATGCCTTAACGCATGAATTGACGTATACGCGTGTATTAAACACATAAATCTAAGTGTTTACGAAGTATGCGTTCTTTATACATATAAAATAATCATTTAGATTTATGTATGAAGAATGACCCTGTGTGTATATATGTATACATACATATGTGCACCAAAATGTTGCACTTTTAAATGTAAAGTATTTATGACATCATGTGTATACATGTATAAATGTCGTTTAAATTTTGATAGAAATTTGTTATATTCAATCAGTTAAATGTTTGTATTGTCACATATATGTTGTATGTACATAAAGCGATTTTTGGCGATCGTTTGGTATGGTTTGGTACATATACCAAAGTTGCTATCGGTGGTTGCTATTAGTTCTGGTGCAATTTGGTACCCTTTGGTTGCTTATACCAGAGTCACGCCAAAAATCGCCTATAATAACATACCGTATCAATAGAGATAATTTCTAGACAATTGAATAACATGCAAATATCTATAGAATATTTTCGACAACGATTCCAAATAAAGAATCTTAGAAATCCGCAAATTTTCGAAAAAAAAATGTCCACTTAGTAGAAACCAAGAACGGCTTCAAAGGTCTCCGGGGGAATCGTCGTATCTTTAATCGCGAATCTTTTCCTTCTGGTTCCAATCGACACCTTGTCCGCCCCTCCCACCGAGCGACGCTGCGAATTCTGCTATTTCAATTCCCTTCATCTTGCTCTTATTCTGCTTCCACTAAATCACGAATGGTTTGATATCCACCGCCAACCGATAACCGCTCAAGATACCAGATGGTTGCCTCTTTCTACCACTTTCTAGCAATTCTCCAATCTTCTTCTTTCCCCTACTTATCTTTTTCCTGCTGTAAAGTACGCCTATGTATTAGTATTTCAGTTTCTCCTTTTCAAATGTCTTCTATATTAATTCTTTACCTTATTATAACTATCTTCATATTTCGATAATATTATCTACTTTTATTCCAGTGATAAAAACAAGAAAGATTCTTTGTTAAAAAATAAATTTGGTTTTAGACTATAATTTTAGATTTGATCACAGATTAAAAGTTTAAAGAAGTAAAAAGAATTATTGTAAAAACAGTAATTTTTCTGTTTAATTGTATTAAAAGCTTATATTAATCACATATAAATAATTAAAATTTTTCAGGTTTACACTATATTGTTTGATTTTTCACAAGAAAGGATAGTTTTCCTAAAATATTATATTTATCATAATTACTATACAATTTTAACAAGAAGTATTTAATATCTATATACTTCCGTCTATTAGTAATTAATTTTACAATCTTCGTGTTCGCGCCGCTAGTAATTATTCTCGACGCGCACATTCATTTTATATAAAGAAAAATATTAAATAAAAAGAGAGCTTTACAATATTCTACTTTCGTTATTAAATTATCCTTTTTAAAAATAAATTATTATTAAAGACACTAATATCTAGATCAAAACAGTGTTATCTAGGTGTCGGTGACAGACTATAAAACACGAGAGCATTCAGCAAAGATTTTGATGGATGGTTCTAACTTTTTATTATACAGCTTTATTTGAGCTAAATAGATCAATCACCTTCTTAAATCATCAAATTATTAAAACTTTGTAAAATGCACAAATCACACACACACAATGACAAAATATATACATTTGCGTAACATATGTATATAATATATGTTATAAATTTTTTTATATTTATAATCAATGGCAAAAAATATATACATGTTTTTTTCTTATTGATTTGTGCATTTGATTATAACCTTTTAATTGATAATTTCACAATTTCACAAAAAATTACTAGTCTGTAATATAATAGCTAATTAAATGACATAAAAAAATTGTAAGTATGCATGTGTGTGCGCACATATATACAGGGTGTACAAAAAGTTCCAGGATGACAAAATATCTAAAAAAATATATAATTTTATGAAAAAAATATTTCAGACAAAGTTGTAGGGTTTAAAACTATGTCTATTTACTGGTCTTATCAATTTGACCTTGAGTGACGTTGCCAGGTCAGGTCAAGGCCACCTTTAATTTTTTAAATAAGACCCATTTTATTCTTATAGTCCCTCTTAAGATCTTTTCAAAACACTATTATTTTAGCCGCTTTGGCTCAGTCGTTTCGAAGTTATTGAACTTTTTATGGTAAGATGTCAGCAACTATATAGTTTTACCCAAGGTAAAATAAACGGAGATACCACTATCGTACCTATATTATACCCATGTGTGGAAGTATATATATACTTTTTTATGTTATCTGTGTCGTGCACATAGCATTCATATCGGCTTATTTAGCACTATTATTTACAATATAACTATCCATTTTCGAGATAGTACTATCTATATAGGCTAAAGGAAGAAAGTACGGAGGGGGACTCTGGCGAAACTCATGATCGATGGTTCCTTCCTTCTATTTCTTTCCGCGCATCATATACTCTAACCGTCTAACCTGCCTTTTTCTCTCCGACAAGTCACCTTTTTCTCCAGCCGTATACCGCTACAGCCTTCTTCCCTTTCTCTTCTTCCCGCGCCGGTTGCGCGTAGCGTCAGACTGACAGCGTCGCGTACGCTGGAAGTAACAGCCGCGTTGTCGTTTGTCACGCGACGTCACGACGCCAACGCAGCGTATCAGGGAACGCGTCGCGACGCGACGCGAGGTGAGGCGAGGCGAGGCGACGCGCCGTGCGCGACGCGACGCGATGCCGCGCTCGGTTGATACGACGTACAGCGACGATAAATTCGCGGATTTCAGCACCCGCGAGATTTCATGCGTGTCCGAGCTGTCGGAAGTCTTCTCCATGACGAGTGGGCGGCCACGGCCACGTTCGAGTAGCGTCGAGTCAGAATCCCACCGCGCGCTAACTTTTCGAAATATCTCCTCACGTTGACTGCGATGGCGATCACGTATCGTCACATGAACCCAATGAATTAAAACCCGATATAACAACGAATTCTAAAGATCGTAAACATAACATTGGCAGTAGAACAAAAATATAACTATCATATAACATATAAGATGTATGTCTATGTATAGATATTTTCTTTCTCTTGTACAATTTCTGTTCGTGTATACAGAAAAATTAATAAAAAAAAGAATTAAATAAAAATTAAAGTTTGAGGAAATGAGAAAAAATTGCCCATATAGGTATATGCATAAATATTATAAAATAATTTTACATAAAATATGATTATATAAAATGTTGTATAATCTAATTGCAATTTTAATTATGTATAATTATGCATGCATATTTTTATCGAAAAATTTTTTTGCTAGTTTTTATACATTTATCAGATGTTACAGTGACTTGTAGCAATTATTATAATATCAGTTGCACACCTTTCGTCGCCTTTATAACTGACAAATTAGTGTTTCATTCGCTAGCGAGAGTCTCAGAGTTCCGTTCATTTTCAATTTCAAAGATGCATTAGGCGCGCGACCCAAAAAGTGAACTCCACCGACTCGCAGGAAAGTACATCGGCGCCGTTTCATTAGATATCATTATAATTGCACGAGGGAGTAATTATTGTTGTCCGCCGCGCGGCAGAAAACGGGTTGGAACAAATGAAAAAAAGGCCGTAATAAAAATTAATGTCCCAACGGCGTGCAGTCGGCGTAGGGGAGGAGTCAAAAACGGTAAAAGAGGATAAAACGGTGTGTGAGAGAGAGAGAGAGAGAGAGAGAGAGAGAGAGAGAGAGA
>NW_020228253.1:778259-779693 GCF_003070985.1 Temnothorax curvispinosus
GAGAGAGAGAGAGAGAGAGAGAGAGAGAGAGAGAGAGAGAAATGAAGAAAGAGAGAATGCTTGGAATGCCATTTTCACGGCACACACTCGATTCGGTCCTCCGCTCCGGACTGTATAATGAAAAAAACTTCGCATGCGCGCGTGCAGCGAATTGAGCAAAACGACATGTATACAGCAATTTCAAAGTTTGCGTGTAAGCACCTGCATTGAAAAGTGGATTTGATGCAAATTGATTCCAAAAGTATCACTTTTCACATCCAGAACTTCTTCGCGGAAAACTCGAATAAGTTGACAAGGAAATTTTCGGTGACCAAGACATAATCAATAAACATTGAAATAATTTTCAAAGAAATAGTTTCAACGAATTTGTTTAATCAGTCATTAAATGACGCAATTAATTTGAAAAAATAAGAACATTATCGCGTTGTATCTTTATACTTGTATGGCATATTATCGTACGATGGAGATATGTTTATCAGGAAGATGAGTTTATACAAAAAGTACATAACTAACAATATTTTAACGTACATTTCAAAATTGCAAAGTGCAAAAACATGTGTTCCTAATGATATCGCATTTTATCAGCGCACGTTATTCGAAGTTCCCTGACCCGTAAATTCAAAGTTCACGGGACTGTTGTTGGGAGTCGCAACATGTACCCGAATGAAGCTACATAAACGTCCGTTATTAAAAGCATATTCATTACGAAGTACTATTAATTACGAAGTACTATTAATAATTAGAAAGTGCTTGGTACTTGTGCCAGTAAAACTGTTTCGTATGTGTGTCCGTAGCATATAATTCTTTATATTTTCACTTCAGCTCATCCACGTGCAAAAAATAGATTCCCATCGCGATTTTACAGATGATGCGATACATGCGGTGTACGATAAAATAAGAATACAAAAAGCAAACGCAAAACAACACATTCTTTACATGAATTGCGGTTTATCAAACAATCGCAAAAGTGACCTTCTCGATTTACGCCATTTTATTAGAATAATATTATCAGACCAACAATGTCATCAAATTTGTACGCTTTACGCATAATATGTTAAATCCGTTTAACGCAATATAATAATTAGATAATCAATAATCAATAGACTGTGTGTATCACGTATCGTATCTAATGCCGAATTTAACCGTGTATTTTACGTATCTGCAGTTGATCAGCATCATCGATGAAATAATAAGTAAAATTTTATTATGAGATTGTTAATACTCGTTATATTGCAACATAAATTAGAATAATATACGTATAAAGGTTAAATAACAATTGTACAATGTGAATAAAATCAAACGTTGCAATATATTCGGAATTAAACGTTTGTAAAGTTACGCCGTTTGTAAAAGGTTTTACAATTAAAAAAAACTAATTAAAGGGTTCTAAATATCCACCGAAACGCTCTGAATTCTCGGTTAGTTTTACAAAGA
>NW_020228253.1:784693-846017 GCF_003070985.1 Temnothorax curvispinosus
TAATCAGTTAAAAATATTTAGTCAAGTTAACAATTTTTTTTCTCAGTCGTCAATTTAAAGATTCAAAAATACAGCTTCTAAATCCAAGCTTCTAAATCCAAGCTTCTTCTTTCTTTTTTTTTCTACCGTTATTAAAGAGAAGAACCGATTAAGCAAGAATGCATAATGTAAAAGACCTAAACGAAAAAAAAACTATTAGCAAAAACAATTCACGTACAGTTTAAAGTTGGAAATAGAGCACAAAAGTCGAGCATTTATCTTTTCACGAACTAGAAGAAGTCTATTACCGCGCCTCTTCTTCATCTACTCTTAAGAGTCCTGTGAGAATCCGCGAACATGGATCGATCTTGAAATAGTTCGAACTTCTCAGTTAGTTCATCTAAACTATCGAAAAACTCGTCTGCGTGTCCTAAAGAGTCCTTTGGTCAATTAATCAGAGCCCTCCGGCTGATTTGTCTTCGCTAATTAGCACATTGAATGAGCAACCTCAATGGAATTTGCCTCCGCGAAGTACTCCAAGAACAAATGCATGCCATACGAGAACATATAGGTATACGATAAATCCCGCAATAATAATTTAACCTATGTTTTTTTAATCACTAATGCTTTGTTGAATTTTAGCATAACATGAATAAATTAACTAGTGATTATTGTTATACAACTTAGCTAATTTTATAATATGGCTACTATAAAATGTTATTAATTAATTTAAAAAGACAATTCTTAGAAACAGATTTCAAAGTGTGATAGCTAAGTCAACTATTTACAGAGTTTTGAAAAATTAAAGCCTGAATTCGAGAACTAAAGTAAAACATACGTCGCATTATTCAAATACGAGGACATATTCGATGTATCCCGCAATAACCTATAATTATTGTTAATCACTAATGCTTTGTTGATTCTTAAAGTACATAACAGTATGAATTACATATAACTCCTATTGATTATTCAACTTAGCTAATTTTATAATATTAGTTAATTTAGAAAGATAATTCTTGGAAGCAAAAAGTTTACAAGATTTCCAAATGTCATAGATCAATTTTAAATTACTTTTTAGATCTTTGAAAAATTAAAACCTGAATACCAAAATTCTCTACGTCACACTACTCAACATTTTGTATAAATTGCTTCGCCAGATAAACAGAAACAAGTTGTAGTCTAATTCAAATTTATCCTATAATAAAAAATATCGACTTACGGTTCGGTTACATCATCGTTTAACTTTAATTTAGTATAATCTAATGTTTCTACTTTGTCTAATTTAGCTATAGCTTAGCGTAAACTTCTAACAATAAGTTACACTATGCTGTACTGATAAAGTATATCAAAAACAGTAGAAATCCTGAGAAACATGCAATAATTAGCACGCGCACGCAATATAAATACTCCCTTACTTCCGATCGTTCTTAAATATTATTTAATGAGCCAGCGCTAACCGGTGCGCTCGCGTATAAACAGCAAATGGACATTAACCAAAGCTGTTCTACTAAATGGAAATGCAATGTTTCATAGAAAACAGCAACGAAAGATTGTAAATCCGCCACCACGCGTAATTTGTCGATGAACCGTTTCGCCCCGTGTTTTCCCTCATCCCTCTACCAACAATGGGAGCGTTCACTTAACCATGCCCGGGCACAAACACGGGCACAAATTTTTCGTTGCCGATTTAACTCCGCGTGCATGGCCGACCGTGAATTTTTTTTCGCTCTCTCTCCCACTTCTTTTTTCTCCCCTTCCATTTCTTTTCCATCCTCTCTCCCTCCGCTCTCTCAAACCCTCACCTTCACTCGCTCAATACTTTTTCGACCGGCATCGGAAAAAAGCTTTTACTAGTGAATCCATTCGCAAAAACGACTCCGCAATCGTAGTTATCGAAAGATACTATCGCACTACTGAAGTATCGATATTCTTGTTTCACGTTGTAGCATCGACATTTTTCACTCAATACTCGATACTCTTCGGGGAATATCAAGTGATATATCCGGCTAACAAATTTGTCCGACCGAAATAGCTGAATCAATAACTCCCAGCTAATTTCCACAAAGATTCTTTAATTTAAATCTTATCCGCAATATTTCTGATCTTCTTTCCCTCCTCAATCATCCTTCGGTAATCTGCCTTACGAACATTGCATAACTTTGATCATTATTAAAGTTGCAATTGCTGATTCACATTTTATCGAAGTACATATAACTTTATTTAAGAAAAAAAAAAAGGTTAAAAAAGTCGTTAAATGCGCTAGTATAAAATACTGTTATATATTGAAAAAATCTGTTGTACTAAATGGTTTAATATATCCAATTAAAAATATAAAACAATTGTACATTGCAATATAAATGGTGTTGATTTTCGTAGAAAGAATGTTCAAGTGAAGAACAAGTATTGTTTAACATTTCACAAGTTTAAAAATGTTAAAAATATAAAAAAAAAGTGTTAAAATCAGAAAATTGCGCCAAATAAAGAAAGAAAATATGAGATAAACGTGTTAAAAAATTAAATATTTTTAAACCTACCGAAATAATAGAAGATTTTAAGCGCATTGATTGAAAAGTTAATAAGAAAATGTAGAACGTGATTATAAAAACGAACTACTTAAATCTTTAAATTCTATTTTCTTATTTTATAATGTTTCAACAAATTTAATTAAACACAATTATAATTATGATATATATACGATATAATACTTTAAAAATATATATCGTATAATATTTACAAATAATAATGAATAAAGAATATTACTTATTTTTAAATGATTTTTAGCTATCAGCAAATAGTAATGAAACCTCTCGAATCAAAGAGCCTCTATAGAGAAGCAAAAAATCTGTACAACCCTTGAAAACATGGTTGAGCAAAGCAAGGGTTTGGAAAGCGGATACTATACCAATTTCGTTCTACCTGCGTTCAGGGAACCTTCTAGTCGTAGCAATTTTCTATTCAAATGTCTATTTCTATATTCAAATTCTATTGAAATGTTTCTTATTTGGAATTGTCTTTCAACCCAGTAAATTTTTGTAAATTATACTATCATGGCAGAAATAATAACGTCAAAATTGATAACATCGATGACGTTACAATATCATTATTAACGATCATTTTCTTATTTTAGCCAAGTATTTTAAACTTATAATAGTAATTTGTTAATTAATATGCTCTTATTGTTAGTAAAATATATGTTTCGTTTGTGTTTGCAGATAGGCCAAAATAGGTAAGCAATGTCCTTTGCAAAAAAATAAAAATGTGCTACAAACGTGTTGTTAAATAAATTAAAGGAAAATTACGTACGAGAGAAATTATTATAATTTTTCACATTTTCGAGCATAAAATTATTTTCTTTTTCATTATGTTGATATTATATGACATAAAATCTGATTAGCCAAAGTAAATCCTGTCATCAGTCCTGTAAATCCTGTAAATCAGTCAGACAGAGAAAGAGAAAGAGAAAGCGATTAAAATCTTTAATTAATTGCATAAGACTCTCATTAATTTTTGCTGCTCACTTTCGTTATTTCATTATAGTGACGATAACGAAGTCGAACTTCTGGCTGTTTCATAATTTGTTTACGTAAGCTTATAGTCCTAATGCGTGTTGTAGAAGGCAGCAGTGAATGAAAAGCCAGTGCTGCATTATAAATGGGGATAAATTATGTCGTTCTCTCAGGGGAGGAAAGGAGAGAGTAGGCAGAGGGTTGAATTATTGCCGAGCATAGCGGGACCATCCCTACCGGATTTAAATTGCTGCTTCATTCGTTTTGCTAATTTTTCACTTTACATTGTTACCTCTTTGGATTTTTTCCGCTCTCCCTCTTTCTCTCTCTCTCTCTCTCTCCCTCTCTCCCTCTAAATCCCTCGATGTGTCCGCATCACTCAACGTGAAACAGATTGATTGATTGATTGATATCCACATATGCTTTTTAAATATTTATCATTTAAATTTGTAACAGAACGCCATGCCAGCCTTTAATCAACAATAAAAAGGCTTTAAAATATTAAATATCTAAAAAATAATAAGAAACTTAATGCAAGGTATATATATGTATGTTAAAAATATGAAATAGTATTAATACCGCGCAAGTGTATAAAAATATCGGTACTGTACTAAATTCAAATTTCTATTTAGCTATTTTGATAAAAAATTAGTATTTTTTAATGTTTTTTTTTCCTTTAAAAGGACATTACTGTGTGAACTCACATCATTTAGACTTCAAGGTAATAATTTATCTTCAACGGATGGAACCAAGCGCGATTTATTTTTCGTCGACTAGACGAACCTGCTCTTTAACCGATACCTAGGAAAAGCGGTAGAAATCACTGGGACAATGTGATCAGTTCATTCGACAAAATCTGCGATTGAGAAATACAATAAAAATCGATCCAAAACACACAGATTCATATACAACACTAATGTAATGTAGGTATGTAGGTATACACTAATGTAGGTATGTGTGTGTGCGCACACACATTTATGCCTATAAATATGAAAAGACTTAACAAAAAGAATTATATAATTATGTATTACTTATACGCTTTTAAAATTAAAAATCTCGCGCCCCTTTCGTTTAATCAAAAAGTGTATTCAACTAAAAAATTTATCGAAAAGGTTATCGTTAAAACTAACGCAGCACATGGCATGTATTATTATCGCTAAATTATAAGTGTGTAATGTGCTATTACAAATATTCGTTTGGCGTCGCGAATTTATATTGACCGCAGTGTCTCCTCACTTCATCATATTTATAACGGTGTTCCGAATGCATGGATTTGTTTACTCATTGATTCACCGGCCATTCTATTTTAATTCAATCTTGGTATGTTGTTTGTCTTACTTTTTGACAATCGGCCGAGTGTACAAATCTGATCGACTTTTGTGCAGCAAAAAAAGGAATAAAGTCAACCCGGGAAGGACGCGGGAAGGGAAGGGGGAGGAAAAATCTGGAAAAACTCAGTGTGGAGAACAAATATTCAATTTTGATGCTGTTCACTCGTGGTTTACCAGTTTTTTTTTTTAACTCTTCGAGATATAATTCCTCTTCTGTTCGTAAATGATCATTTTTGTCCACGTCAAATGCAAACTATTCTCGGTAAAGTCTAATGAGATGCTCGAATTTGTCGTTTGTATAACTTTAACATTTGCAAGACATTCACATTTACAAGAAATACATCAGTCTCCTGACAAAATTTATAAGCTATGTTATAAAAATATTCTACAAATAAAAGAGAATTGTTAATAGAAATTGTAATATACAACACATCTAATTTTAATATTCCAATAATACAAAATAAATCTTTAAGATTTTAAATCCTAGAAAAGTGATGTACGTATCATTGATGAAAAGCAGTTAGTATCAGGAAAAAACAAAAGGCAAATTTTATATAGAAAATGCTATTTAAAAAAATTATATACTGATATTTTCTGATACTTAAAGTCTTAAAAAAACTTGAAAACTTTTTGCATATAATATAAATATACAAATAAAAGCGAGTTTAAAGATATAAAGCATTAAAGTATGAATATGTAGCTGAGAGAACACTAATAGCTTTAAGACACCCCGCCGTATTGCTTCAGCTATTCCAGATCTCGATTAATTTCCCGACCAAGATTAATAGCGAAAATGGCAAGGACTTGGATAGAATTTACCTCGGGAAATTCTCAGTGGAAGCAAAGAAAGACTTATTGGCTTAAGAGAGGGGCGTAAAGAAAGAACAAAAACATGGTCCACAAAGGCTTACACGCTCGAGCTAAGAAAGAAAAGTAGGGACAGGTGAGAGAGAAATGGACTGAAAAAAGTGGAGGGTGCACAGAAGTTTAAGAGAGTGGATTGGAAAACGAGTAAAGTCGCTATTAAAATATTGGTAACGCTCAAGATGTGAATATTAATTAGCGTACGCAGTTTACAATTATAAAGAAAGGGAGAAGGGAAAGAGAGAACGTATGTCGAAATATGTCATTCCGATTGAGCATTTCATAACAGTCGGACTAATTATTTATGTAATTATTAATCGGTATTAAGGTAATTGGGCCATGTACCATATGAGTCAATATAAGGGCTAAATTTTATTTTAAGAAAAACCATTTTTATGGATATATTCTAGACACTTGTATAATTACTGATTTTATAATGTAACTTTTCATTCGATTACATATCAATTTATCTACTGATAAATGTAAACAGTTCAAGATTTGACTTCAGTTGACATTCGTACAAGAGAAATGTCACGACATTGCATCTCTTCGCTGTAGGCAGCTATCATGCCAGTGCCATGTGTTTGAGTGAGGTTATGTATTGTGTTTATGTTAAAAAATAATGGAAGGTAACAAACAATTTCGATAACGGGAGATTTGCTTGCAAAAGAATAGTGCTGTGGAAAGAAAACACTACACGGCGCGGCGTTGCCACATGTTCACGTCGCGTACAGCTGATCGAAAGGCCGACAAGAAACGCGACGATTCATCAACTTTTGATTGAATTTTTGGCCTTATTACACGTCAACGTCGTTTTGTCTTATACTTAACAAGTGCTAGAAGAATTAAATAATGTTATTTTCAGTTTTTTGAACTTGTTTCTTTATAGACAGTGAGTGAAATTCTCGAAAAATGTATGTTTTCGGTACAATTTCCCATAAAACCTATGTTAAAAATGCCAACTTTGAGATTTAATATCTCAAAAACTAGACGTCAGATCTTTTCAAAATTGCAAATTTAGGCGTATTTAGGTTTTTTTTATAACATATACTTAATTCGGATTTTTTTCTTTAACATGCTCTGATGGCCCAATCACCTTAATAAGTTTATTATACAATTAAGTACATTTAATTTTTGTTATAAACGGATCTTTTAAAGTATAATAAATAAATTAATAATAAATTTTTATTTATAATAATAAATAAATTAGCATTTTCAATAAAACATTTTATTAGAAAAATTACTTTTTACGAAAAAAGAAAGTAATTGCAAGTTATGTTAGAATATATTCATACTTGCACTTGCACTCGTTGAATATACATATAGATCTAACAACTGTAGTATGTTTGGCATAGTTTGCGTTATAATGATGTACAGTGGATATAAGCATAATAGTCCTTTATCAACTAGTCCACGTATTTTACTGTTCTATATTACATTTGACAGCATTGTTCTGAAAAATCAATTTGTATATTATTTGTCATGTGCAACTGCACTACGTTAAAATAATATTATTCACACAAAAAGAACGGTTGTGCTAAAATATAAATTAAGTAAGATACAGATCTGAAAATAATTATGTTGGACCATCGAAATAATTATGTAAGACGCTCAAGCATGATGATAATGCTGCAAGAAGTTTTGACGTTCCAGTTCGAGCGTTCGATATAATTATTTAGATGATCCAACAAAAATTACTTTCAGAACTGTATCTAAATAAATCTTTAGATACTTCAGTAAAATCCTTCTTTCCATGTAAAAACTTTTTTCTAATAATGTTACATGTTACACAAGTAGACTAAGTTTCTTTACCGTACTCATTCTTTATTGAATGAGGAAACACAACATTTGTTAGTTAAAGATCGTTTCTTAATCTCAAAAACACAATCTGTAATTAATCATATATTAATTTCCCACTTACAAAAAAAATCATCAAATAATATTTTTCGTCAATAGCTTCGTCGGTTATTTTGATATTCATTTTCTCGATAAAAATGTACAAATATTTTATGTAGAATTGCGATAAAATCAACTAGAAAAATCCGGTTCCCCATAGAACAATATCGATATTTGTTCTTGCAACTAACACACCTTTGTTAGTATCGCAGGTTTTTTTTATCATTCTCACTTTTTCGTGTAACAAAAAAAACCATGCGATTATTCGCATTGCTGCTTTGAATCCTTATCTATATGTGGACGAAAACAAAACGCAATGCATAACGTTACAAAAAAAAAACAAAAACGCATTTCTCGTATTTCACAGATGATGTAAAAGTACAATGGCGATAAAAGGCTAGGCGAAATATAGAGGACAAAGAGATAAAAAAAAAAGAGGAAAAAACCAAAAAAGTGAAAGAGAGAGTAGGGACCAAACAGTTATCCTTCATGGGGGTGCGGACCGCATTTAAAGTCTTTTATTTCGAACGCGACAACCGCGGTTGGAAAACAAAAGGTATGGGATGGAAGATCAAAGAGTCGAGAGAAAACTCGGCATGTCGAGAATCTCTTTATCTCTTTTCATCCCCTCCCCCCCTCTCTCTCTCTCTCTCTCTCTTCCCCTCCTCCCTTTCCTCTCTCACTCATTCAGTCACCTTTTAGTCATTTCTTCGTCTCTGTCAGTTGCTAAAATTAACAATTGGCAAATAAAAAGGCTTTTGAGAGTATAACGCGATTGACGGTGCGTAAGTTAACGTAGGTATCAATATTTAATAATATATATTAGGATACTTAATTACACATTAAACATTTCGGCTCTGCTTTGAGCCGAATCATCAGCGATGCGGTAACAATTAAAATAATCTCACGTTCTCCGGCGAGAAATAACCCATCAAATCGACGTCTATAGACGGTCATTTCTGGTTGGGTATATACAAGGTGTTCTAAAAAAGGGGGGCCAAAATTTAGGGAGATATTTCTCACACCTAAAGAATGAAAAAATGTTATATAAACAAGGGTGCGGAAACGCTTTTTATTTCTGCCTGGCTTCTTTTCTGAGTATGCGACGTTACGGCTAAATGAGGTAGTGATCTTATTTTCCAGGCAACTCAAGGTCACTTTAAAAACAAATGTAAATAAACCTACTGATTAAACGATTGTCGTCCACAATGATTAATCTTCAATTGTTTCTTGTGTAAGTAATACAGTCAACAGTATTTTCAACACAACTCCTGAATAAAGCGTTTCCGCACCCATGTTCATATAACATTTTTTCATCCTTTAGGTGTGAAGAATATCTCCCTAAATTTTGGCCCTCCTTTTTTAGAACACCCTGTATACTTCATTTTAGTGATCTATAAAAAAATTTATTTTTCTGCGAGAAAATTCAAGTAAAGCTTGGCTAATGATCATAATTTATAATGCGATTGAAATAAGAATGACACTCAGATGACAAAAGAAGTCACTCACTTATCATATCAGAGAACGCGAAAATAAAATGGTTAAAAAAACAGTAACAGTTAAAAAGTAACGCAATTTGTAAGTAAAGATAGTCGTTACAATTGAAATAATAATGCACTCAGAGACAGTCATGATTTTAAATGACAACTGCCCTGGCCAGCTGTCAAACAGTGACTGAAGTCTGCAGGAAGCGACAAATAACCAAATCTCACTATTCAATAATTGAACGGTATATGGTAGGTGAATGGTTAAAATTAGAAGAAATTTAAAATTGATAAAAAAAAATACCGAAATCAAATTCAATGAAATGTTGAGGTCACGGATAAAATAATAAATAAATGTTTTAAAATATAATTAAATCAAAAAGTAACAATCTAAAAACTACCGATATAGAAAAAGTGATCATAATGGGCCGCAAAGTTCACATTTGCTTAAAATTGAAATGTATATGCATGGTGTAGGGTGTACATTGAAAAAAAAATTACTAAAAAAAAAGAAAATTTCCTTAATTTTAGTAAATGGCGAGTTTGCATACAACTGTGAACGTATTTTTTTTTAATAAGATTATTTACTTATTTAAAAAACATAATTCCCTTAATAAAGAAAATAATTTATTAATTATAACAAGTATTTACTGCAATACAGTCAATGATTATTGAAATGTAATTTTTATTTTTTTACTAATTAGTAATTTTTTAATTATATTTATTACTTTCAATAAAATGCATTTTCTTATTAAGTAAAAAATTCATAAACTTGAAGAAGTATTTTGTATAATATATAGTCAATATTTATAGAAATATGAATCTTATTTTTTATAAGTTAGCGATTTTCTAATAATATTTATTTAATTTAAGAAAATAATTTTTCTATAAATTATTTTTACCTATAAGTAAAAACTTTTTAAAACATACTAAATTGGCATCCAAACACCAAGAAATACTCTTGTAGAGGAGGGATTCTTCCACTTACGATAGTGGACTCTGTGGTTTTCGCCTCACAGCGGGTCTGCTTATATATTATAGTTGGATATATTTTAAATTTGAGAAACGTTTCCCATCATACGCCGTCTAGCAGCGTCGCGCGTCGTTACGAACTTATAGAATTCCGTCGAGTTAAAAATGCTTACAAATAAAATATTCCTTTCCTTTTTATATTAACTTTATTTCAGTATACGTTTCCTCAAATGTAATAAATTACACTAAAGAAAATATTTATTTCTTTAAAGTACACTATTTATTATTTTTATAATTTTGGAAACGTGAATTTAAGCAAATATTTATTAAAGTGCCATTTCTAAAATTAAAAGATTCGGATTTAGTATTTTAAAAATTTATTTACTATATTTCAATAACTATTATACTGTAATATAGTAAACCTGAATTTGATTCAAGTAAATGTTTCAAGATGAAAACATTTTCTGATTTTAATGCTTCAGTTTACTATAGTCAAATTAATAAGTTTTACAATTTAACATTATTTATTTAAATTAAGTAAATCTAATTTTAGTAAATATATTTACTAAAAATAAGCAAATTTTTTTTTTCAGTGTAGGTATTCAATGTCTGTTTCTGAATTAAGATCATTATTCTGAAGTTAAATGTGTGCCATTTCAAAACCGCTTCGATAAAAATTTTTTCATTGTCTAAAATTTTAACGTTTTATTCGTAACCTTAAAATTTTGTTGAATTTGGTTTCGGTATTCCCATTGTATGACTGTCTTTGAGTGCATCATTGTCTCAATTGTAACGCTACCTCTAGTTATATAAATTGTGTGACTTCTCGATGTTTTTTTATCGCGGCTTCAACGCTCATCGTCGCGTTCTCTGAGCTGGTGGATGACTTCAGTTCTTTTGTTATTCGAGTTCTGAGTGTCATTTCTATTTCGATCACATTATAAACTGTGATCATTAGCCGCGTTTCACCTGGATTTCTTCGTAGAAAATGACACTCTTTTTAGACCACCAAATCTTGAAGTACTCGCTTATTTTTCGCCAGAGAATGTGAGATTATTTTGATTTCAACTGTTACCGCATCGCTGATGATGGCTCAAACCCCAAACGTCCGATGTATAATTATGTAATTATTAAAGATTGAGATATAACATTAACGCATTGTCAATAGTATATACTCTCAAAGCCCTTTTACTATTCGTTACTTATTAATTTCAATATCGAGAGTCCCTTGTTTTATTCCCACTTGCTAAAATCTCTTACAGTACTATTGATTCAAATCTTTCTAAATTGTTTTCGGCTTCCGATATTTTATGCAACCATGTTTTTTTTTCTAAAAAAAAAGAAAGGAATAAAAAAAAGCAAAAAATTGAATTATTATTCAATTACTTATCAAATGTCGAAAAAGACTCGAAGTAAACCGAAATACGTTTGGCGTTATGTGCAATTTATTTATCTTACATCATATTGCACACACCTGCAACAGCGTTTAAGCTCTGCATTTTGTCTCTATCTCCATTACGACTTTTTAAGCTTGTAAATTTTGAAAATCAATATTATATCCACCAACAACAGTATCAACAACAAAAGCTATAGATCGTTTGCAACTAACACAAGAAAGTAGATTTCCACCCTAACGCCGTCATTTAACTTATGTACAAGCTTCTAAAAACGGAGCACGTATGAATTCTTCATAACGACCTGCCTGTCGGTCGTCTTTCGTTTCGAGCACATGCGTGGAATCTTGAAGCATGGAAGCGCCACTTATGTCCCGTTGAATGATGCATCGGTCAATCAATCGGCCGCGACGCTTATGTGTATTGCCCGTGTGCAATTGGCACGAATTGCATACAAGCGAAAAATTCCTATATTCCGATAAAGCCGTCACGCAGCATGCGGTAACGGGGTTATCGATTTCGAAGTATAGCGATGACACGTATGCGCAACCCTTATTTTAATAAGTAATATCTGAGACCGACTGAGGAGCGACTAATCGCAAGATTCAATAATTAAACCATGGAACTTGCAATAAAATTACTGCCGTACATCAGGTGCGCATCGATCTATCATAAAATGCATTCAATTATTGAATTTTCCCGTTGCACCATGGCAACTCGCATTTTGCTCGCGTATCTGCACCGCCCGCCATCAGTTTCGTGTTAATTAAATCAACCATGATTAATTAATTCATTACGTAAAGACCGACGTAACTAACAACGGACGGCGATAACAAGTATTATTATCTATCGAATGAGTTGGGGATAGCATCCATGTTAAAACTTTAATAGATTTAATCCTTATTTAATACGCTTAAGGATAAAATAAAACAAAAAACTTGAAAAATTTAAGGATTAAATGACCTAACCGTTTAAAGAAGAAACAAAGAAATCACAAGTTTTTAAAACCTCATAAATCCAAAAATCAGGGAATTCAAGGATGCAAGTCAAGTAACCAAAAATCTAAAGATAAAAATTAATGCATTTTTTAAGAAAAAAAATTGAAGAACACTGTCTTTGTAATTTTTAAATATCAGATTTTCTCCCCACTCTCCTACAAAAGGTATAGATTAATATACCTACAGGTCAACAAGAGTGGAACAAGATTTTATTTGGACAAATTTTTATTACAAATTTTTATGTTGTACATATGTTGTACAACACACCTAACGCCATACGTATTTTTGCACTGAGGTATTATCTCGTAAATCAACACCTGTGTTTAAAACAAAAACATTAAAAGCGTCTTCGTCCAAAACTGATCAAATTGCATCGAATTAAATTGTATAGAAATAGTATTAAATTAAAAAAAAATAATACTTTGAATTTAATACTCTGAATTTAATAATGAAAATTTAATACTTTTAATGAATTTTATTAAAAGTTTTATTCGCGTATCAATTTGAGTCCAAATACGGACTCTCACATATATACAAGCATCCTGTCAGCTGCACTTTCAAAACCGTCGAAACGCGTGTACAACGCGAAATAATAAAAAAATAGTAGGATTTACTTATCAAAATAATAAGTTCGCACCAATTGCAGGCATTTGTCGCGACAAAGAGTTAGCCGACCTAAGTCCACAGCTTACAGCTGTATAGGAGACAGCCTAGCTTTTGCTTACGTCCGCTCGTGCTTGATTACGACACAATTTCATCGGACTATTCAAGGTACTCCAGGATCTTCCGAGCTTTGGTTTGCTCTTGAATTCCTGAATACTCACGCTCTTAATCCTGCAAGTCTTACAGGGTATGACTTAACCAAGACTTGGCTTTTGATTTGGTAAAACAATTTCCGTCGACTAGGACTCGATTAAACCAGTCTTTGAGGTCTATTAAATAAAAAATAATGCTTTACTAATAATCAAACCTTATATGTCATAAAAATACAATAATATGTCATTTATCAATTTTTGATATTTTTAAGAATTTCAATATTTCAAAAAAAACTCGAAAGATATTGTTTTATTTTCAAAAGTTTATTTTCTACAAAGATCTTTTGAACGGAACAAACAAGTGTTTAGGCTAAAATACCTCTACATCCTCTTTTTAATTTAAGAATTATGCGCCAAAAACTTTCTAAGCAGATATTCTGTAATTATATATAAACAACCTCATGAAAGAGACTCGACATTAAACATGTTAATATTAATGTTTAGAATTTCCCTTTAAAAAGATACAATATGCACAACATTAAAAATTTGCTTTCTGAACAATAATGTATATTCGGATTCGTTCAAGAATACTCGCTATTATATTTTTTTTGCTTATCTTACTCCATGTCTGGCTAATTCGGGTCATTGAATATTTTCCCTCTCACGCCGTTAACAAGCCAAACTGCAAAATTATTGGTTGTAGAACATTCTCAAAAGCCGGCGGCGGCGACGCGACGCAGACGGTGAGAGCGAAGAGAAATGAGGATGCGGCGTAAGAGACGAGGTTTGCAGCGCCGCGCTGCTAAAGTTTGTTTTTCATCCCGCCTAACCAGGTGGGAGTTCTCTAATTAAAGCAGGAGCGTTTGGCATTCGGCAATTAAAAAGCGCGAACTTCAAAGGCCAATTGAAACGCAGCTCGATTTTACATCACCTGTCGTACGCAATCGTCGAGAGATGAAAGGCGGGCGCTACGCGAACGCGATGCGATTCTCGCGCTCGGATGCATTGAAATCTTTGAGTTTCTTTCTAAACTTCTATCTTTCCATCGTCCTTTTCATCTTTTATCTCTCTTCCATCAAAAGCCATCCACAACATATTTGAAAAATATATTTCGATATCGATAACCTTCTCACATATATCTCGATCCAATAAAAAACGAATTAAGTTCAATCAGATCAGATCGAATTTAAAAAGATTCAACCTAAAACTGAGTTAAATAAAAGACAGTTAGAATCTAAATTGAGTTTTATACGCATGGATAATAATATTTTGCAACAGAACAATTCACAATGATGCCTGAATCATGCTTATTCATGTATAAAAATCCTCATTTTTAAATGTACCTACATACGAATATGTACAAAAATATATGTTCAAAATTACAAACAGTTAGTACAGACAAAAAGAAATTCCTAGTTATATATTAAGGTATTAAGAAGAGAAGAAATTGGCTATACACATAAAAACTTAAATGCGACATTGAAGGATTAAAAAGTGACTGCGTGTCAATCAAGAAAATTAAAAAATAAGAATTAATCATATTCAAGGTGTTCCATTTTAAATGCCCCATTTTAAATAGTGTAAAGAAAATACATTGTTCCTTTGCAAAAGTGACATGAAGTTGCATATTAGAAATTACACAATTTTTTTGCAAAGCACAACAATGTGTTTTTTTTACACCAATTGATTCAAATAATAAAATTTTTCGTAAATTTTACGTGCATTCATCATTTATGATATACGATTTAAGATAAATTTTGACTCAAGGAAATAATATAATTTCTTTATTTCCTTCTTGATCATAGATAAAGTATAAATGTAATTAAAATATACTTAAAATATCAAAGCAAACAAATTGGCAAGAAAAAACTAAAACCTATAAAAAAAACTATTGCTTTTCGACCCTTTTGATTTCCCTTTCAGTTTCATACACGTGTATACGCCGTGACTAAAAAAAGTTTGCCTCTATCTTCCGGTAATCCCTGTTCCTTTGAATAACCGCAAACGTCCATCTAATCGTTTTACCGACCGCGATCACTTTACTTTTGGTTGAGACGCGGTCAGAGGATATATGAATATTAAAAGCGGCTTTTCACTGTGATGAATATTGATAACGAAGCGCACAGTGCGCAACATACAACAAGTGAAATGATCGTTTGACGGATTACCGGGATGGAGCCCCCTTTAGAGGATCACCCCTTGTACGTATTAATCTATGCAACTAACTATTATCGATATCGATAATTCTACCATTACCCACTCTCTTGTGTCTCTCTTGTGTGTCTTAAAATTAAAACCGCTTCAGTATTGTTGCCGCACCAACATTGTAATGCATTAAAAAAAAAATTCCGCTCAGAAAACTGAAGTTAAACTTGCATAATTATCCCAGGATATCCGGATTATCCGGGATAATTATAGTATGTGCTTAACAAATATTTTCTACACACGCAGACACGCAGGCAGACACGCAAGGTTCATAATACATAAAGTAAAACATTTAAGTAATGAATAGGGCAGCTCATTACGGCGAGAACCGTTTTCTTTCGGATGTCGGCGTCGCTTAGTTGGTCGATCGCGCTGCAGCCAAACGCTCTTTGTTCCATCCGCCATTGTGTGTCGTGCGGTTATCAGGCGCACAGGGATAATTCGATGCCCAGACACAATGGAATCGCGGATCGCTGTTGGAAAATCGTCTGCGATTCTGCACCGCGTTTCATGCTTTTGAGACGCCGGATTGCTGATGCTGATTAATTAGGTGTCCCCGCTATACCTGTAGTCCGCATTAATCACATGACCATTAAACCCGAAATATCGACGGTAGGTTCTAGCTATTTTTATATATAACTGTATCTCTCTTTATGGTAGCGCGTTTTATTCGTTTAATCCTTCGAACCCAATCATAACGATTGTGCGCTTCCTGCAGGCAGGAAAGATGACGATGATAACGTGTTTAAACTTTAGATTTGTACAAATTACTTTTTGGTACAAATTACTTCAACGATATTCGTATTAAAACTTACAAGTCGAAAATAGCCAATTCAAATTCCTTATACTTATAAGATTGATAACATTTTTATTTATAAAAACAAAATATATGTCAGAGCAGTTTCCTCGATATAGCAATATAAAAATATAATCCATCAAATTCTTAAATATCAACATATACGCGTAACATTAACCTTAGAGAGGTAATATGAATTTTCTCATACGTGAAAGGCCAAGCGGGGTATTAAATTACCCCAAACTTGTACCGCGTGTATAATGTTTCTATTTGTTGTTAGACAACTTTTTAATAGATAATTTTGTTTGTTCTTTAATAGGGAAGACGATAGTAGTCATCAATTTGCGGTAGTAAAAAAAAAAACAGTAAAAAAATCTCGAAAAACAAAACAAAGAACCAAAAATTGGGCTGAAATAACTTTTTTAATAAAAAATGTTGTAGTTTTTCATAAAATTCACCGATTTTAAAAAATCCAACGGATTTTGAAAGACGAATAGACAACCTTCAAGGGCATGTAAGCGACTTTTTCGTTTCTTAAAAAAAACATATTTCTTTGAACGTCTGAAGTAGAGGAAATGACGAAAAACTATCGGATGGGAAAAATCGCAAAAAATGGAAAGTAAAACAGATTCTGTCGATTATTATTTATTCGAAAGGTAGTCAAAAGTTATAAAAGTATATGGAAACAGTAAAATTAACTCCACAAAAACTTTACAAAGTTTTAATCAGTTGCTGTGCAAGAACAGCAAAAATGAAATAATTGACCGAATTTTAAAGAATTATATATGAAACAGGGGTAGAATTTTCCGGGGAGTGCTATAAAGTGTATAATTTTTTGTTACCGATTTTCACAAAAAATCTGAAATATATTTTACTGTGATAAAAGTCGAATGTAAACGGTTAAGTAGGGGTACTACGTTACCCCAAACAATTTTCTTTTTCGGTCACAGCTGCTGCACGGATCTAACGCACTCGCTTAATGACGGAGGTCAACTGCCGGATGACTAAACTAAATTATGGTTAGGGTCTCAGTATGAAAACTAACCTTCCTAAGTCAGGGGCGTAATTTGAATTTCGCGTGGGGCAACGTATTATCCCACATTACCTTTCTAGGGTTAATTTGCGTATACAATTAAAATAAAATAAAAATAATTTTTAATTTAGATTTTTAAAAATGACGTGCAATAAAACTTCCATTGAATCCAGATTAATTTTTTGCATTTTATATTCTATCCTTTTCTAATATAAATTACGGAGAAATGTAATCAAAGTTCTTTATAACTCTATATACTATAATTATACAACTATATATTATAATATACTATACCTACTATTACTCTATAACTCTATATATATCAAGTCAGTGGCAAAACAGTCGTCGCGTAGGTATGTTAAGTGTTGACGCGATTACAGTCGTGGTGTTATTTTACGTGACGAATTCGGAAATACGATAATCCCACTCGCGGAAGAGCGTGATGGCCGATAGTGGACTGCAACGGGCTGCAAGGGGCTGTAAGGGGCTGCAAGTGACGCAGTCCACTGCATTAAGGAGGGTCCACATTATCGAGCAAAACCGCGAGCCGAACTTCGCCGCGAACCGATCATGCGTCCACATTATCGAGCCGAACCGCGAGCCGAACTTCGTTGCGAGCCGATCATGCGTCCACATTGTCGAGCCGACGGACTCGCGCGAGGCTCGCGAACCTCGAATCGAACATCAGTGCGAACCATCGCGTACTCACTCCACGAATCTGCAAGGATTTTGATGATACGAGGTTTGGCTCGCAGTGTCCCACCAAAAGTCGGTATTCTGACGAAACATCAAAAGATGCTTTTTATGATCAGATTATACGCTTTGTCGGGTGGTAAACTGGTAGTTAAGCTTCGAGCTAGACAAATAATGACAAAAAACAAAAAATGAACGATGAAAGAAAACGTGAGTAATTGCCCAGTCGCTGTATTTGATTCTATCCACGTATGTGCAGTCTACACGACTACTGGTAGACAAAATGGAATGGTCTGATAAAAAATGTTTAAAATTAATTAGTGATTATGAGCAGAAAAGATTATTATATACGGGACGCTAAAAATCCCGAACATTATAACAATTAAAAAAATGCATATTTATATTTACAATCGTATTTTTAACGTTGCAATATATATTATAAATTTATTGCGTATTTATCATAGATTTAGAGTATGTTCGTTTAATCTAATAAATATAGTTGGTACCACTCTAAATATAGTTTTATGGTTTGAAAAGGAATTAAGCTTTGAATACAAGAAAATAATAAAAGCACGCATATGTATACACATATTTAGTCGTCTTTTCCTGTTCTCATACTTTTTTTATAAGAAGAAATAAGTAAAGAACTCGAATGTGATAGTGACATGTGCAAAAAAAAAATGACGACATTATTGGCATCTCTGCAAAAAGAAAAAGCAAAAATAAAAAAAGTATGGAAACAGGAAAAGGTGAGTGAATATATGTATATGTGCTTTTATTATTTTTCTGTATTCAAAACTTAATTCCTTTTCAAACCATAAAACAAAATTTAGAATTAATATTGCATAAACATACTCTAAACCTGTGATAAATACGCAATAAATTTATAATATATATATTGCAATGTTAAAAAATACGATTGTAAATATAAATATGCATTTTGCATACATGTATTAAGAATTTATATAAATTTTATTATAAATTTCAATACGAGATTTGACTTCAAAAAATTTTAACTCATGTTCGCGGTTCGCGATGGAGTTCGATTTGAGGTTCGTCTGCAAGTTCTGGCTCGAGGCTCGGTTCGGGACTCGGTTCGCGGTTTGGCTCGATAATGTGGACCCTGCTTTATATTGCGGAGATAGAGGATCTCCGATGATATATCATGTATCGTGACGCGAGCTCGTGCTCTGACTCGCGCTGCGACAGTGATGGCCTTCGAGTCAATAGCCGCCGCACGAAATGAAAGGATTATATATTATGTATAGGTATATGTATAATTCAAAATTATCGCAATTTTTCGTATCCAAGATGATTAAAAACACCATGAAATTTAACACGCTGACAAAACAACTATAAGTTCGTAATCAATGTCGCGGTAGAAATATTTTTTGTGACAATAATGACTTTAATTGGATCAAACTGGCTACTTTTATTCAATATGATGAAAATCAATGGTCGAAACGTCGTCGTGACAATTATATATTATATTGGATAAAGATAGCCAGTTAAGTCAAATTAGAAAGTCATTATTGTTAGTTATTTACTGACGAAGCAAAGTCTTATGTTTGGTGCCGATACTTTTATTATTATTTTAAATTATACATATATTAATATATTAATATTCTAAATACTTTTATCATTATTTATATAATCATAACACTTTTACATTAATTTATTGATAGTATGTGCGAATAGAGTACAATTTTTTACACACAACTCGTGAACGAATGACTAACTATATAGGGTGTTTAACTATAAGTTATTGTGGCCAAACTTTAAACCCTCTATTTTAAAAGATCATAGTCTTAAAATAATCTTCTTCTGAATACCTCAACGTTGAATTGAAATATTTTCTATTTCTATACAAATCCTTATTTATAGATTAAACAAAACGTATTGGTTTAAGTTCTTAAACTGCACGATAATAAAGTAAAACAAACGTTCCACGGAAGATTATAAGCTTGCAAGAACTTTCGAATTTACAAGGAGAAATCTTTAATCGGTTAATAAAATTTTAATTTTCCATCAGGAAACGCATGTGTGCCCCCCGCATTACTTATTCACCGATCCAATATTTTACGCAAAGCTGCTAACTCATAAACCGGCAGTATCTAAAAAATTTACATCGTTAAAGTGTTTCAAAAAAAAAATTATTACTTGTTCACGTTACTAATTATTGCGGGCCAATTTATTGCGGAAGCATTTCAAGTCGCTTCCATATTCCGTTATATATAAATTAATTCTCAACAATTATCGTATGCGAGGTTCACCGCCATCGCTAGCTAAGTTACTTTGCATTTAATAATAGCGAACGTGCGATTCCGCGGTGGTAATTACAAAAACGCGATATCTTCCGGTTGGCCGTTATGTATTACAATTGCAGCTGTCTAACAGTAATTACGCACGATAGGAACGATTCATGCTTCGCCTGATCACTGTTGTCACGTTCGCTTGACTGTAAAACGTTCAACTTTTATATTTACTTTTTTTGTCTGCCTATAATATATATTATCTAATTTCCACAAGTTAATAACTGTCTTTCCATCATTCTGCAATTAAAAAAATAGTTTGTATTGCATTCTGTCATTCTTTACATAAATATTTTTAATCCATGTACAAATAACACTTTATTGCACATAAAGTTAAATAGAGATTTCATAAATTGAACACGCAATGGCGCGAAAAATTAAATTAAAATAACAAAGCGCAGGTCATAAAAATCACAAGTGCGAAAACATCTGCCGAAAGGCAGATCTTCTCGGACCCCGGGTTTTGCACTTATCTCAGCCGACGCGACGAGAGCGGCTCGAGTACAGCACTCACTATACTGACACGCTATACTGACTCGGATATAAGGCACGAGCTGCGCGCTCCTCGTCCTCACGAGTCTTATATATCGCTCCACAGTGTCTCGCATGCCTTTCATTTCGTCCTTTACGGTACTTCCGTCATGATTTACGGCGTATCCGCATGAGGAACGACGGCATCGCCGCGCGCGCCTCGCTCGCTCGTTCGTCCGCTTTCGCGTCTCTTCCTTCCTTTCTTCCTTCCTCCCGCTACGGTTTCCCGTCGCGTGAGTGTATCTCGCCTGTAATTTTCTCGTCGACAGTCGCGAGATGCCGGGGGGAAAGGATGCTCCAAAGGGCGCCTTTGACCCGACTTCGACGGAAGTCGTGTAGCATCGCGTCGCGGCTGCCTTCGAGTTCTCCGTCAATGCGGTGGATCGGTAGCGATAAGGGATACGGCGGATCACTGGCAGATAAATGCGACAGACATCCTCGGAATCCCTGATTCCGGCACGTTAAGTATCAAGTTCAAAATATCTGCAGGATGCTCGAAAACTATATGCAATATAATCTTCATCTTTCTTTCATTCATTTAAAGTGGATCTCTTCTTAACGCAATTTCACTGATCCCTGTACGCCAAATGACTCAGCTAGAGTATATAACTTCTTTATTTAATTTAAGTTAGTCTTTAAATCCTTAGCTAAGACACGAGAGCATACACAGGTATTTCTGCCTTTGGTCTCAGAGTTTGTTGCCAATTTATTTTTGTAAAATTATTGTATTATAGATTTTGATAAAATAATCCAAATGCAAATACAACCATTTTTTTGTTTTACTAAAAATGTATCATATATCGGTTTTTAACCATACATCTAACTCGTTTTGTCGTCAATTAATACAAAAAGGCTAATTATGCGATTGAAAATGACTAAAGTAAATGATAAAAACGTTCCATTTAATTGCAATGTATAAAATCAAACAAAGAATTATTTATCTAGCATTGACGTTTTCAGTCAAATTAACCTTGTAAATTTCTACATTAATGTAAACTGTAAATTCTATTATACGCGATTATTGGTTTTTTATAAAAATTATATATAAACTGAAATCCTACAAATTCTCTCTATTCTACATATAAATCATGTAGAAATTGATTTGATACATTGACCTTTGATATGCCGCTATGATATGTTAATTCACACTCATACACACACACACACCGAAACTTTCTATAAGCGCTTTATCAAAGTTTTAAACAATTGGGAATATACTGTCATTATGCATTACATAATAACTCCATAATCACTTTTTCGACAACTACCCATCGACTACCTATTGTTGCGTGAGATTGCCGTTTGTTTGCCATGTAATTAGTGTCGAGGAGGTATGAACTAATTATTAGCGCAGGTTGTAAAACAAGCGTTCTCTAATATACATCCATTGCTAATTAATTGCTAGCAACAATTAGTAATTAGATAACTTGTGTTAATCAACATCACGTTGCTATTAGAATATCTTTGAGCAGTTTTTATCAATTACTGTCACAAATTTTTATACTATGCCTAGAGGTGCAAATTATTATATAGGAAACAGGGTGTTTCCTAAATAAGTGCAAAAAATTGAAAGGGATATTCCGTGGTTTACTTTAGGAAGAAAAGATTCTATAAACATATGCTCTAAACTGTTCTTCGTTTTCAAAATATAGGTGTCAAAGACGCACGCCGGGGTGGATCTAAAAATGTTTTATCGATACTGAAAAATGGTTCTTAATACCACATGTACGCATACCGAATAAAATATCTTCAAACGTTTTCCAGATTTTCGACATTTTCATATTTTTTTCACAACTTTGACACCCTATATTTTGAAAACGAAGCAGTTTAGAACATGTTTATAGGACCTTTTCTTGCTAAAATAAGCCACGGAATATTCCCTTCAATTTTTTGTGTTTACTTAGGAAATATTACTAAAATACCTATATCTATATATAGGTACTTCTCCAATATTAATCGGGAGTCTCGCACATAGCCCGCGTACATCCTCTCTTCACTGACTCGCCTATGAATCGTTATGCGATCTTATGACGAGGACAGCTAAAGAAGATAAATCTATAGTTTCAGTGAACTTCAAAACTTCATCGTTTAAAATAAAAGAGTGATAGTCATCTTCCTCTATCTCTATCATGCAGAGATAGAAACCTACTAACATCTGAAATTTTTGTTATACTCGATAACTCCTTTAAAAATCAATATTTTACAATATAGATACATCGATTATGAAAATTATAAAATTATACCAATTATAAGGAAGAAGTTTTTCCAACAACAAATTAATAAGAAATGCAAAGCACTAATATATCCGTTATAAAACGTCGATGAGCAAATCCATCACTTCGTTTTTATACACACACCCACATCTTATGTTAAAGAGTTTATGCTAAATAAAAGGGTGCAATTCTGGAATATTATACACTTTATACAGTGCAACGAAAGATAGGACGTCTTATTTCAGTGGCTGATATGTCTTACCTCCGTGCGCCATAACATGAAATGTCATATGCATAGTTTATAGAAGAAAGTCGTAACGTGAATATAGGTTCCGAGGGAATCATAAAACAAATAGAATAAATACCTGCTGGCACTTTTATATTAGAAAATATCGCCTTCAATAGCTCGTAAAATATTCCCTACAATATATCAATAATTTTTATATTCTTACTTTCATTAAGCGTTACAGGTCTACCTCTTGACAGTCTTTTATTATATATTTTATTTAACAAGTTGCCTGTAACATTTTAGTGATGATTTAAATTCGGTTATATTAGAATTAATTTCAATTGTTCCGAGAATTTTAGTCGAAAATTGTATTGAATTTTCCACGTCGGGACTTTTATAGTGAACATTTTTCCGGATTTTATAAAAATCGTAAATACAAAAACGTTACCGCGCCAACGACAGATTCTCGCGCGTCACTTCCGGTCGTGACACGTTACGCACGTTATTTGTCGCATTAAAATGTGCGTTAAAGAAAAAAAAGTGGTTTATTACAGTAATTCATACATAAAAGACACGTTATTTTATCTCGTGTAACGCGCGTGCCAGCGATAATTCCCTCATACGTGGGCGACTATTACGCAAACATAACGTACACGCGCGCGTGTAGTTATACATGGTTGCGCGTACAGTTGAGCGATTCACGATGAGACCTAATCAAGGACATGCGATATTTCACAGACATAATTTCCTAGATATCCAGCGCGGAAATTATTGAGCAGCGAACAGATAACCATTTCTGAAAAGTCACGCGAACTTGGGCATTGTGCCTTGCGAAAGATCGTATCGTAAGAGCGTCATCATGACTTTCGCACCTAATTGCGAATTTCGCGTGAACACACGATCCGACTTCCCATTTAGTCGTCGTAACTCCGTATATGAACACGTATTCCGCCAAATAAAATTATATATCCATTACATTCGTTGTTTTATATAATATTGTCGGCTTATTATATTCGCTTTTATTGTTATATTACATATAAATATTATTTATGCGGATTTTTTTATTTGTTGCTAAAGTTTGTTTTAATAGGGTTTTAATAAGAATTTGACTAGAGGATCAAACTTCTTTTCTCTCATTTCCAACACCATTCCAAAGTTTGTACATGTAATTTTTCAATAATTCGTACAGATTGAAAAAAAAATATTTTCCAATATATACCATTAATTTTGTATATAAGTTTCCTTTGTCGAAATTTTCCAGAATCGCTGGGATCGCCAAAGGTTCTTGTGCATTCGTATAAGAATTTACATTTTTCTTCGGTAATTAATTCATATAATATTGAGTTTTACAGCACACGAAATTTTTAATGAGCTTTACCAACACAAAAGTAGTTCCGTGAAATAACTCAAGTATTTCTCATTAAACATTCCGCATAAAATTGGAGCGAAAAGTGCCTCTTCATAGAAGAAACTCAAGACTCAGCGCCGGATTGAAAGCGCTTCATTATTTGTTGCATCCTGTAAGTGGTTCTTTCGATCGGGAGACGTATAAGTAAGCGCCACCAGCAATCCCTCCCATTCGTCAAGGCGGAATTTCTTTTGTCGCGCCCTTCTGATGTAGGTCGAAACGCGCGGAAGCGTGCGGATGAAAAGGGAGTTTCGGATTGGAAATAGCCCAGTAACGACCATCGCGGCATTTTCTAGCTTTTGAGACGCAAGAAAATAACGATACAGCAGTATACGCAATCACACGGCAAAATATGATAGCCTTTGACGTTGAAGGACTCGAGGCGTGTCGTATCGGGAAAGGAATGTTAAATGTGAAGTGCGGAAAAATGTGCATATTCCTATCTCAGATCCGCGGAAAGTCGGAAACAAATGACAGTCGCAGACGAGGACGTTAAAGTAATGACGTGTGCGATGAAAGATCGGAGAGAAAGCGCGCGCGAGATGCCAAATAATAATGCGCATGTATCTCCGCAGTGTTGCATATTCAAATCTTATTTGTTTTTCAATTTGTGATCGATGCGGAACGCGAGATGAAAGAAATCATGGATTGGTGAGAACGATTGTTCGATTGCTCAATGACACAAAAATAAGGGGAAAAAAATTAAGGATCAAAATTTCTCCAAAATTATACATTTTACTCCAAGAATCTACGAACAAATAAAAAAGAAACCGATTACAGATCCCGTTTCGCGAATTTTTTCGATGACTAAATTTTATTTCAATGTAATGAGCTAATTAAAATCGAAGGCGTTTTTTTAATTAAAGAACTTTGAAAAAATATATAGTGTTTCCTAAGTTAGTACAAAAAAATTAAAGGGGATATTCCGTCCCAATCTCACACACATCCGTAACATATTAGACTTTCAAAATATATATTTTTGAAACGGCATGCAGTTCCGTCGATCTTCAGACTTCTTTATTTCCAAAGGTGCAAAGAACGCAGGGGCAGTGATCTACCATATGTAAGAAAAAAAAGTAGTCGACCTTCTTCTTCGAACCGACTGCATACGACATACCAATCCGACTAAAAGCCCTAGGTACCGCTTACAAATGCATTCTTTCTTCAGTTGTTTTCCTCTAACCCTCTCCTAAGTACTCGAGAGATGACAAACGGCACAAATAGAGTGCGAATAAAGACGCGGAATTTAATGCTGCATATGTCAAGAATGTTTTGTGTGTCGCTCTCAGTACATCTATCTTCTCGAGGTACGGATCCATGAAACTTGTGCGCAAAGTTACCGAGGAACAATGCGTCACGACTGAAATTGGTATATCGCATGTTTCCCGTGTAATATAGTTGCCCGTGTAATGCAAACTGCACACGTTACCCGCGTGTAATATAGACGACGATGCCATATACCGAAGTGATATCGCGACGCTTTTCGACAATTTCAACGGCAATTACGTCCTCTTATACTTATATTAAGAGACATTAAGAGCAAGTTAAGCAGCCTACCTTCTAGCTCGACGATCTTGCCGGCTCTCTTCAGCGCCTTCACCGCCTCGTCGTGCGTGGCCTCGCGCAGATCCTCGCCGTTCACCGCCAGAATGGCGTCGCCGACGTAAAGCTGCTCGGTAGCGTCCGCCGCCATGCCCTTGAAAATCTTCGAGATGAGAATCGGCATTTTGTTCTCCTTGCCGCCCTTGATCGAAATTCCCAGACCGTTGTTGTCACTTTTGACGACGCGAACAATGCGCTTCTGATTGGCCACCGAATCGGGCACATCCGGATCGTTCAGACTGTCCACATTGTTGTTGTTGATGTTGCCGTTGTTCAGGGTCGCGTTGTTACCGGTCTCGCAGCTCTCGTCGAGCGAAATGCTGAGATAATCGTCCTCCAACGAGACGAACACGCGATACCACTGGCCGCGCACTTGGGTCTCGAGTATACCGGCGCGTCCCGATGCCGAGGACGAGGCGCCCGTGGTCGTGGTGGTCGACGAGGAGGACGACGACGTCGCCGCGGTCACCATCGCGCCGATCCCCATTACTCCCATGGCCGAAGATGTTTGGCCGCTACCACACAGCTCTACCATTTCGATTTCTTCGCAGGCTGTACGCTGCAACATGCAACAATAATCGCACATATACATTTTTTGCCTTTTTATACCTACCCATTTTAAATATTTTTATAGCTATATACCTACGAACAAAACTTTATGGCTGCGTATTAAGTGAGAAAGATAGAGAGAGCAAATTAAAAATAAGAAAAAGAATGTCCTTATGAATAAACATCCGGGAAAGCTTTCTATCGTGAGTTATATAAACGATGAAAATAAAAATGGAATTGGAAATAAATAGCTTTGTGCGAATATATACGATTTGTCGCACTAGAGACACATTTTCATGGAAAAACAAGAGATTTGGTAAATCTTCATTTATTTATCTTATGCCTCGTTCGATTTTCAATGAAAGGGCTCGAGAAAAATGGCAACATATAAAATGGATGCTATAGTGCATCGGCGAATAAATGGCGCCGGTACTCGACGACGTGAATAAATCAATTGTACTATATGCCGGCGAAATTCGTAATTTGAAAATAATTGATAGCGGTCGACAGTGACGTGGCAGTGCTCTCTTTGTTTTCCTCCTACACCATTATTTCCATCAATCCAGTATCGCGCCGCAACAATAGCGTTACCACTGTCCGCGTAAAATGGCGTAGGGGAGCAACGGAAAGCAAATAATTAGAAGAAAATTGCATGCGCTTAAAGTACATATATATACACATATATGTACATGTATATGTATATACAAATATAAATATATACGTAATATGTGAATGTGTGTGATGTGTGTATGTGTTTGTGTACGCGCGCGTGCATGTGTGCACGCGTGAATGTAATAGTTTTTAACTAATTCGCATACACTTTGTTTTTAATTAATTCTGAAAGTTTTAATGAATCCGGGAGAATGATTCGAGGAGAATGTTTGGTTAGAGATCATTAGTTCGTAAAACAAGAAAACTCCGAAATCTGCAAAACAAATGAAATCAAAAATTCATGATTACAAAAAGTTCGGAGTCTCGTACGAATTTTGAGGACTAAACCATATGTTTAATGTTTAACCGAGAAAAAATACAATCTTTTTTCTAATGCAAGAAAAATTAGTCAATATTACTATAGCTCTTTAATGAGTTTTAAAATCTGGTAAGAGATGAATTTACCATTTATTATCGGGCATTCCGTGTAGAGAGCGATATTTTTGGCAAATGAGTTTTCTCACAAAGTCTCTACAGCTTCCTGAATGTAGTACCATGCAAAAGTAATGGAATATAGCAGGGTGCGGTAAACGGCAACGACCGCATTTAATACGATAATATGACGACACGTAGATACGTGGCAAGGTTATAATTAAAGTGTTTGTCTCTGGGAATTAGTCCCGCGCTAGTTCTGCCTTCGTGTGTCGCTTACGTGAAAATGCACGAGATGTCTTTATATCATACACCTATATGTATAGACGTGTAGCACGCTTCTATATACGATGTTCCAATTAACATCTGGCGCTTTTTTAAGTCATAAATTTGTAATGCGAGTTGAAACAATTTATCAATTAATTCTATAAAGCGAAGATTATGTCCAAACATTTTTATCTATCGTAAATAAAAATCTATAACTTTAACTGCAAAGTAAAATTTAGGTGTCTTAATAATATCCTAGAATATTCAGTTTCGTAATCGTTTTGTCCTCGGTTTTGTCCTTAAATCTTTAAGGCTCAATTTTTTCTTAGGATCTTTTTATTCAAGCCTTTGCTATTTTTTTACTCACTTACCAAGAAAAAATACAGAAACATCAACAATATAGGAATTTTCTTCCTATTGGAGCCTTCCTTGAAGACTCGAATTCTCCTTATATTTCCGATAACAATATTGAATTACAGCCTCTCTTGTTGCCATTGACCCAAACTTTGAGAGGCATCGCGTATCACTACACGGCTTCAGTATTATGAAAATAAGGATATTTTATAAACTACTACAAGAGAAAGACTTAATACTCCCGTATATTTTAAAGCTAAATTGAAATAACGTAATATGATTATAATATGTAAATGAATTTATAACATGTAAACAAGCAATGATATTTCATAATTTCAATATCTAAATACGGATGTTATATAAATTACCTAAGATCGAATATTAATATCGGCATATTAAATATTAAAAATAATTATGGATAATATGGATACGTCGATACCAATTATTATAATCGTATAAAAGTGACCAAAAAAAAGAAATTAACGATATTGATATCAAACTGTCCCTTGCATTAAATATTTCCGAAATATCGTAATTCCAAGTTGAATTTACTCTCGGAAAATAAATTTAAAAAACAGTCAAACAACTTCCTACACACACACAGCTATTACAAGAGCAAATTATAATATTAAACAAATTAGTTACTCCATCGACTTCGGTATTAAAACATTTCTTCAATTTATTGCTTTCAAAATGTATTACTCTCCAATTTATTACTTACAATTAGTGTTATTTAAAATAATAATGGTAAAAAATAGTGTGTACCATGAACATAAAATGCCAACACTTACTAATTACTAAGAATTTTAGCTACTCTTTCAAATTTTTTGAGGTAGTAAATATCATAATAATAATTAGCAAAATTGAAATATCTTATATTCTTTTGAAAAACAACATAAATAACGATGTAAACAAATATAAACAAGCTCTATTATAAATTTCTCTTTTTTATATAAAGTATGCTATTCATATTGGTTTGATATAATAAAATCAACAATCACAATTATTTTTTATTAATAATACATAAATATATATACCTTTTAAGATATTTAATTATATTTATATATATTGACAGATAGACTGTCTTGAGTTATAATTTAAATCATTTAATAGCAATTATGTTTTTAAGTGTCAAGTACAAATCTGTGTGTAAACATGAGTTTTAAAAATCAATGTAAAGGCCTTCAAGCCTAACACTATACGATCTTAAATATCCAAGGATTTTAATTTTACTTTGAAAGAATCTAAAAATTTTAAAATTTGATCATGTAGAATTATGAACGTCCAATAAATTCTCGACATATTTTACAAAATAATTAGGTTGCACTAACGTAATCTATCCTAAAAGCCGTTGACAAAATATTTGGCAATATAACATGTAAATAGGCTTTTAACAGTACGAATAAAAATGTAAAAAGCGTTGCACAGCGAGCAGACGAGCGACGGGCACCATTTTAACCAAATTGATCCGCGCGAAGTATTAAAATGCGGAAACAGACGTCGCACGGTCGTTTCAGTCGATATATGTGCACGTACGAATGCGGCCAACTGCATCCCCATGCGCGTGTGGAATAAAGAGCGTGACGGTCGAGAGAAAAGAGAGTAGGATAGAAGATTCGGAAAATTTCAATTCGATACTGAATAATCGGGAAATGCATTACGCGCTTGTATTATACCGTGAAAATAAACAACAACGCGGAAATGAGGTGTCGAAATGTAGGTCTTTCAGCTCTTCTCAAATTACTCGATTCTCAAATTAAACCAGAAAACTCTCGAGATCATGTTAAAAAAGAAGATTTCATTATTCATTTATTTATTCACTCTTTAATCCTTTCTCGTATAAAAACTTCCATTTTTCAATATTGAGTAACAATCTAGTTCAATTGGATGTTTAATAAAACTCTGAAATTGGTTTAATTTTTATATTGCAAATTAAATTGTCTGGCAAAGTCTGTTTGGATAAGAAAATTCTAGTAATTTTTTAATTTATAAAAATGACTATTAACTAAATATTTAAAACACGTGCAATGTTAATTTCTTTTACACGTGCAGAATTAATTTGTGAAAGTTGTTTATAAATTTTACAAATTATTTTTACAATTATTATTGTGTAATTAAATAAGAGATGCTAAGCTTATTCAATTTTTTAAAATTTTTATATTGCAAATTAATCTGCCCTAAGTCTATTTGCATAAGAGAATTTTAATGATATTTTAATTTGAAACTGGCTATTAGCTTAATACTTAAAACACGTGCAACGTAATTTTTTCTTGCGTACAGAATTAATTTGTGAAAGTTGTTTGTAATATTACAACTTATTATTAAAATTATTATTGTGTAATTAAATAAGATGTACACTAAGCTTATTATATAACAAAAATATTTCCGGGTTTCCCATTGTTCCCTTTCTCTTCAAAAATAATTTATATAATAAAATAATAAAATCTATATCCTCCACAGACAATAAATAAAATCGTCGAAACGTTAATTTTTGCCAATGAAATAATCCTATACATTCAACAAAATTAAAGCAAAGCTCATTTTATTTATCTAAAGTTGTCAATTTCTATTCTACATAATATGATTTCGATCGTCTGGTAGTCGTTGCAATAGGTACATACACAAAAGTAAACACGAATTTAAGCAATATTTCCATTCAAAACGGTGGCACATCTCTCTTTTTTCTTCCATCTCTTTCATTCGCATTTTCAGTTACATCCCCAATCCATCCCTGCTCCGTTCTTCTCTTTCTCTTGCACACGCGCACTCAGTGGCCATAAACTACTAGTATCCGACGCACGCTGAGGTTATTGGTTTTTCCAAAGGGCTTGACAGTGCCGTATACACGCTACTATATACGTGTACCTCTATCTTGCAAAGATAAATTTTATTCCTCAAAGAAAAATATATCTGATTTTTTCTTTTAATATTCGCGCAAATTTTCATTAACGGATCTTACATCACTAATATAATCAACGAAGCTTCAGGAAATAATGACAGAAAAAGAAGAGGAAAATCTCGAAGGAAGTTGCCCTTTATTTATTCAAAACATGAAGATTTATTTCATAAAGAAGGTAACATCGACTGACACTCTCATCAGTGTCAATCCAATGTGAATCAACTTGAATAAGAATGTAAGAATTTCAAAATAGTCTGCTTGTATTTCATTCCATTCTATTCGTATATATCACTTTTTATTTCACTTACTTTTGCTCTCAAAGAATAAAAAACGTAAAATAATTCAAAAAGATGTTCAGCGTGCCTATACGAGTATGAAATACTTCAACTGGAAAAAAAACATTTCCGAAATAAAATTTGCCTCTCCCTTAGGGTGGATGACCACATATCTACCTGAGCAACGTACATACAGAATAATACAGAGCACTTTAAACACAATTTAGGAATAGAAAACATTTAGAAATTCTACAGAAACATTTAAACAAGCATTTCTGTGTTATTATGCCATATTCGATTTTCATATGCAGTTAATGTAGTCTCACAGTGTGCTACGACGCGGAAAGAAAGTATTTTCAAATTCCATGTTTATGTAAATTTCACTCTTTTATCATGTACCACTTTCAGCGCATATTTTAGCCACACAGGGTTCAAAAATAATAATTTTGAAAATAATAACGAAAATAACGAACGTTTAAACATTTAAACGTTGGATCACATTCTTTACATTTTCTATATATTTCTTTATATTTAAACTCCACAGGAATACAGTATAAATTTCAGATAAACAGATCAATGCTGAAAACTTTATGTACAAATTGAAAAACAAATTAAGTTTACCGCAAAATAATATTCTACCGCAAAAATATTCATAGGAAACATTCTAAGTTTTATTTTGTTATAAAATTGCAAATTATGTATATTTTTCGAAAGAATTAATATAATTTTCGCGAAATTAAATGCTTTTCCGAAACCTGTGATTAAGTGATAAAACCGGATAAAACATATGACTGCGATAACGTAATTCATCCGTATTTTTTTGTGCGTGAATTCCTTCTGCAATTTTTGCAGCGTGTTTTTCACTGCACTCCGCGCATTGTTCCTCTTGGCGAGCGTTCGACATTGCCGTTGCTATCAACAGTGAATGAAGAGCCGCGAATAGCGACTGGTTTTACGTGCTCGTCTCCGCTCTAATTCGATTACACCATCCGGTACAATCTCCGTCTACCCAATGGCGTATTTATAGCCACGCGGATAATCCCTATACACTTTTCCGCCCTCGTGCGTGTCATTCGCACTCTTCGAAACCCCCTTATCTCGTCTTCGCGATACGTGTCACCCTATTACGCGTGACGCGTAGGACTCCGATCATCTTTCACGAATGATTCCGCCGAATCGATTCGTTTTTACTCAATTTCATGCATCACCAAATTTCACTAGATCTACCGCATGCCACTAAAGCTATACTCTTTCCTATCAGGCAAACTGTTAACTAGACATTGCCATGTTTTCCGGCGCATCAAAACTTTTATTTTGTACTTAATTTATTTTTCAATTGTTTGGACGATGTCAAACCGCACATAATAGATAATCGATATTGTATGCAAGATGTTTCATGTAAAGCGATACTTTTAAATGTTTAAGCTTATAAAACTATAAAAATGATATATAACTTATATATTTCTCAATATATTGAAAAATGTCTATTTATATTCTATTATTTTCTTCTGAAATTTACATGCAAACTTCGAATATCTCAACTTAAAAATATAGGGCGAATTTTTTAATTGACGTATTTAGATTTCGCGCTAAAATTATAGATTGAAAAAATTTCAAACAAAAATTGTATAAATAATAATTCTTTCTTTTACATAAATTGATTTACACAGCCACAGAACAGGTAGATTAAGGTAGGGTCATCAAAAGATTAGTAATTTACAAGATATTTATATCTTATTTTGACATACTTATCGTGATTTTCAAATACTCACTTTTCCATTAAAATGTTTGGCAAAGTTTTCACAAAATAATGATTAGAATCGATTAACGACTCTATTTTCATATAGCACAGGTGTAAAAATGTACTTGCAATGTACAACTATACTTTCCCTTAATGCTTTATAATATATTTTCTTTACCTCGATAGATTCGTTTCATTATTTCGTGCGTGCAAAGGTCTCAAGGCAAACGAGAAAAACATTACTTCAAATTAAAACACTCGTGTTTCAAAGTATTTACATTTAGAAACATTTAAAATCCATGCCACAGAGTTCTAGACGGTAGTGTGAGGCAAACAAGATACATATATGTCCACACTGCAGTGCATCTACAATTACTTACAGTTTTAAGCGCGTGTATAGGCATATGACTTCCGGTAGGCAATAAGAGGCTCGTCGCCTGGCCGTTTCTCTCTCTCTCTCTCTCTCTCCTCTCTCGGAACAGTTCTATCGCAGCTATCTCCACCTCTATCCCTTTTTCTCTCTTTTTCCCTCGATCTCACTCTCGCTCTCTCTTCGTGAATCCCGATCCTGCGTGACGTCCAGCGTGTCGGTACCTCCGTCGATCTCTCACGTGGCTTACGACATGCGTCACTGCCAGTTGGGCTAATACGATCCTCGATCTGCGCACGAACCAATCATACAACCGCCCGTCGGCTCTCCTTTCAGCAGCCTCGACATGTTTTATCGCTCCTTCTCAGCGATCAGTCCTATCCCGATCACCCTATCTGTCCTTCAGTGAGATCGACGTGTGATCCGCCCGATCTACGAACAGTTCGATCTACGCATCGGAGATTTAGATAACCGAGAGCCCGTCACCTGTCCGCCAATGTCAGCGGGCGGGGAAAAAGTAGCCGTTCTCGTATAGGATGCTGTATATGGATCAGTCGATTCGTTGTCTCGTCCACAAATGGACACCTATACTCCCGCAGAAACACGTTTCACTCTCGACCGCCCCGTAGTCTTCTCTCCATTCACTTTCGCTCGCGGGAGCGAACTCCTTCTACGAGAACATGTCGATGACGAATCATCAGAATGCTTGGTTTTTTGATTAAATGCTGCTCCGTACGAATAGATCTCTTTCGGCTCGCCGTAAACTCGAAAATGTTGCAACCTCGTTTTAATCCTTAAACGTTAAAACCTCCGTACATCGAATTTTTGATCCTTGATTTCTGGAACGGCTTGCTGATTATCATTTCCCAACCTTGGAAATGCTCCAGATTCCAGAGATTCGGGATAATCAGACGATTATGGTCGACTGTGATTGAGTTCTAAGGTAAGATTGCTATCACCTCGAAATTTTTAATGTCCAAGTTGTGCTGCATTCTGGAGCATCGTCGAGTTTTTGACTTCTCAAAATTGCAGCCCCCTCTCTTCTCTTTCCCTTTATCTCTCTTTATACAGTCAGCAACTGGAATATTACATTAAATTAGAACTTAAATCCTGATATTAAACATTTAGAGTCACTCGATTATAGACAATTAAAACTCCAATCCATTCGTTCCTCAAAACTCCCGGATTACCGAATTTTCAATTATTTCGATGTCCCAGTTTTCAAATCCGTCGAACCTTTAAATTTTTAACACTTTCGAAGTTCCGCGAAATCTTTAGATATTCAAATCTTCACGTTGACACGTCGACTTGCGGTGTATACGCGCCCGAATTACACCTCACATGAATAACGTACGGATGAAACTTGGAATCTTTAATAAAAGACGCCGAGACGCGTCTTTTAAACTCATCGGTTCAAAAATATTTTCAAGTTTTGACAAACTCCACTTGTTTCTTACGATAACGTACTCCGACGCACACGATTGGCACAATCAATTTCCCAAAATGACAGCCAACTCCTCGAGAATTATCACCAATTTCTTTTTTTAGAAATCACGGGCAACTTTCTGAAAAACCAAGCGATCCTTCGAAAGCACGGTTCCTTCAAAAAGTGCGGATTGACTCGGACAATGATGCACACATCGATCGTCGCGTACTTGAACGTCTCTCTCTCTCTCTCTCTCTCTCTCTCTCTCTCTCTCTCTAGTCTCTCTTCTCTCTCTCGAGCCGGAGGAGCACGGCGAGCCGAATTTCAAAGAACCCACGCACCACGATGCACGATATATATGAAATTTCACGCCGTTCGATTTACGAAAATTCGCGTTTGAAATTCGAACGCCGTCCGAGATCCGTACAGTCGTTGCGATACGTGACGCGCGACGCTACGCGAGGAGCGACCATATCGGTAGCGCGAGTCGCACGGAAAATCGCGAATATCACCTAACCTCACTCCGCGAGAGCACCAAACCTACTGAAGGCTGAAGGGAGATACAACAACGCAGTTCGTTCGCCGCTCGCCGCCGCGGCCAATGAGCCAACCTGCCCGCCGCGCCGTAGGTGGCGATGGGGAACGGTGGGGAGAAGCGCGCCATACGATGACGTCATGTGATCGCGAGAGTGGAATGGCGAGCCGGCGAGGGTGGCTCGATAGCGGCGCGCCGCGCTGATGGCGCGCTCTACCTTGCCGACGCGCGCCGTTCGCGAAACCGAATCGCGACGATGTTCAATTGTATATCGGAAGAGCTCGAATCTTTGCAGCGAAATTTATTTTTCAGGCGCAAAGTAGAGCCCGCTTCAACCGGATGCGGATGACATCGGTTTCTTTTATATTTTTGTAATTGGTAATCAGGATTGGGCGTTTGTGCGTAAAATATATAGGCTGCGTTCCGATATTCACTGCCAGTTTACGTCGCATACACTATAGATTTTTAGTACTGGCAGTAAATATATCGGAACGCAGTTATAGTAATCTATACATTGCATTTACATGTATATACAATATAAATTATGTTTAACGTCATGTAAACAATGAGTAATTATAATGGATCATCGGGCATTCATATCAATTCATTTTGTCAGAAATGTCGCAATGTTATATTTTGTTTACAAATTGATTTTTAATTAGTATTATCCATTTTGGGCACAATTTTTAGCATGTCACGAAAAATTAACAGATTAGCTCAGCGTAAATAATAATATTTTTATATGAATATCATATATCTTTTATATCACTGTACAGTTAATGAATAAATAAATTATTATTATCGAGATACATTTAATTGAATCCTAGTCTAAAGCTAATATAATTTTTTATTTTCTTAGGATTTGTGAAAGTAGTTTAAAAAATTAATTAATTAATCAGTCAGTTAATTTATAATAATTTACAGCTTATATTGTCTCGCGTAAACACAATGTAAACAATTCATGTAGATGTAATCTTGAAATTTACGACACAACTCTGAGTACGTACACAACTGCATACCGCATCATTGTCGATTATAAACCGGGATTATGCCATAAATTTCAAGATTACATCTACATGGATTATTTACATATTATGCTTACACATATGAACCTTTTTCATGTATACAATGTAACCAATGTATAATTATTATAAATTGAATATATATTATATTTCAGCTGATTTATATATAAAAACCTTTCATAAACATCGCATAAACGTTTCTATGTTATATATTTTTTAGCTTACCAACATTTTAGTGTTATTTAGAAATTTTTTGGAAACTTTGAAACGTTTCTGAAACATTTCTATTGAGTTTTGTGCTATGTGGGATATTATTTCAGCTGATTTATATGTAAACGTTTCAAATGTTACGTTTCTATGTTATGTTTTTTAGATATACCGACGTTTTAGGTTTTAGTGTTATTTAGAACTTTTTGGAAACTCTGAAATGTTTCTGAAACATTTCTATCGAGTTTTGTGCTATGTGGGAATGTATAGAAACGTTATTATTTATATACTGACCCGTGAGCTTTTAAACGATAGAAAGCAATATTGCTTAGTATACAGTTGCAGTATATTTATTTTTTTTTACAAATATAAAATCAAGATCTTTGAAATTATTGTTAATTTTTTGTAGCATCCTAAAAATTGTACCCAAACCAAATAGTAATTGAAAATAAAATTGCAAACAAAACTTCCACTATATTTCCGTTATTTCTGACGAAATATGAATGTTCCATGATATATAGATTAAGTACTCAGTGTTTACCTGAGTTTAACGTGTCACATTGTATATGCCATATAGATTATTATGTTTTACGTCCAACCCTGATTATAGTATTAAATTACACACACAATTTTCGCGTTATCAGCTTTAGTTGTTGTTTTGTTGTTGCATAACATTTTTTTTTAATTCTATCAAGTGATACATGATGTAACTATCTAATGTGAAAGAATAAAATATTGTAAAGAGAGTAATAATATATATGTCACAATATTTGCAAATTTGATTAAAATATGAGACGGCAAAACTGGAATTTTCAATAAGAGAACTTCTATATAACTTTTCTCGTCATCTTTCAATTAGCATACTGATTATTAAGTTTCCAACTTGATACGTATTTCGGTCATGTAAAATTTTTATATATACAAATATACACAACAAAATTACTTAGATAATAAAATAATTTAGATAATAAATTTTATTGAATACAAATTACGAAGTAGAGCCAATTATTAATTAAAATGTGATCTAATAAATATACATATGATTCCATTGAATGCATACAATACGCGATTATCACGCCAGACATATGGATCTCATTCGATTGATCCATAGACAACAATTATAGTTACACGATACAGCGTACTAGTTGTCGATGCAGTTACGATGCGGTAGAATGTAACATTTACTATATGTAAATATATTTCCTAGCTTCTCTGCAACTGCATCTACCACCGCAATGTACTTACGTATATCTAGCGTCGTCAATTATTCCTCAATCGATTAACAAAGATGGGAAATTTCTCTTTTCTACAATTCTATGTATTACTCAGCATTCATCAACGTCGTTTAAGGGGGCTTTATAGGGGGGTCTATTGCACATATTTTCAAGAATTTTTTTGTCATAGTAAAATGTATTGAAATATCTCGAAATTTTTATATATTTTCTCACATATATTGAAGTAAAAAGAAACAAAATGGCGGATTTTTTTAGTTGCAAAAAACTGCAAGATATTCGTCGAGATATTCAAAAGTCCGCCATTTTGTTTTTTTTACCCAAAATGTTTAATTCTAGTACCGGCTATAGCCACTTACTTATATTTTAATATCCCGTTTGAATTTTTTATTTCAGACGTTTCTAACTCGAGATATCATGTCAACCAGATTTCTATGGGATACCCTTACATTTGTCGCCATAAATAAAAAAAAGAAAAAAAAATTTGTTTATGTACTTCAACATATGTGAGAAAATATATAAAAGTTTCGAGATATTTCAATACATTTTACTATGACAAAAAAATTCTTGAAAATATATGCAATAGACGTATAAAGCCCCCTTAAGAAAATAAAAAAATTTACCACATAATGGTAGCTTTATAAATAAAACTATATATAATTCTTAATATTATATTAAATGCTAATTAAAAGAACACGTGTATTATCTGTAATAGTAATTAAATTAAAACAAACTCGTATTTGTTATCAATTATTTATTAGCATTAAATTAAAATTTAATTTATTACATAGCTGGATTAAAAAAACGCAATAAAGTAATAAAATTATTTCTAATTTATTTTTATAATCTCCTTTTACCAGAATTAATGTTTTATAATTATTTTAATTAGTACATAATACATTAATTGTATTAATTGTATATATAATATGTATATGTATATTAAGTTGTGCTCAATTTGCTAAGTTGTTAAAATAAAAGAATCTAATTTTATATGTAAAATATATTTAAAATAATATAATAACTATCAAACATTAGTAAAAATATGTATTTTTTTGTAATGTTAATTGCTAGTTTCATAGTTTAATGCATAATTTAATTGCTATGCAAGACAGCAATAACGCCAATACTTTTAAACAAAAATTGGAACATTAAATTCCTTGTCATGCATCAAATTTGGTGAAAGTTACCAAAGTGAGAAGTCATTTTCGTAACTCTTATTCTTCGGGATACACATTTTCGATCCCTAGAATCATTTAAATTATTAACATTATAGCGCATTGTACTTGTTACTTAATATTGTCATTGTATTTACAGTGATACTTACAAGTAAATCTTTTTAATTACTTTTATATCTTACTTCTTTCCGTTTATCTTTTCATATCTTACATGCAAACACGTAAATTCACGATGTAGAGATTTTTCAACTTGAAAATTTTTAGCCTAATATTTTTTCGTTTTTCTTCGAAAATAATGATTTCTTCGTATTTCTTCGAAAATAATGATTCTAGAATAATATCCTAAACTGAATATTATTTAAACATACAAAAAGTTGCAAGATCCATAACATATCGCGTAATAAGAAAATACCTTAATGGCAATCGTTCCATCACGAGCGCAATTTTTTCGCTTAACAAATCATAATTTAATTCGATATTCCTGTACCGTATATAGTCTTCCAGATTTATCGGAACTGAATGACGATGCATTAGCGATAGAAGAGTACGGAAACGAGATGAGGGTAACGAGGGTGGAAAATTGAGAGGAAGCGCTGACTAACCCTCCGTCTTTAAGTCCTCCTTCTCCGCTCCTTTTTCTTCTCTTCTTCCCCCCATTCCTTCCTCATTTCCTTCTCCAACGAGGGCCCCTCAAGACGCGATAACGAATCAATTGAGATCTGAATCGAGCTCAAATTCAGATAAGTGGAACCTAGACGCCAACTAAATAGGTAAGAAACTGCGATGGGAATAACGAGGATTCGAGAACTGCCCCTGTCAATCACGCATTAAGTCTCCGCCACTTATGATTGCTATTACTACAGTTTCGTTAAGAAAGGATCTCAAAGTAATTCAAGAATCTTATACTGGATAGACGAAAGCTGAAATTGAAACCTTATTTGGTGCTACAATTTCTCAATTCTTAATAAACGAAACTTTCCGGAGCTTTGTTTATAGAGATGAAAATAAAGAATTGAAATGAACAACTCAACAATCTGAGATCCCCCCTATGGCGAAGCGAACGTTCCCGATCGTCAAAATCTCGAACAAATTATTTCGTCGGTAATTGCAGCATGTCTCTGAGACGTATCACGATTCTGGACACGTATTCCTGAAGAACCGGCTGTCGCGCCTTGCCAACGTCCATCACTTCCTCATGGTTCGCTTCACCGTGATCCTCGTATTCAGTGACGCACGAATTGGTGATTAAACTGAATGCGAACACGGTGAGATCGCAATGCCGGGCGGTGATCACTTCATGAACCGTGGACATACCTAAACAGTGACGTCAACATGTGTTATTACACATAAAAATAGCTGTACATAAAGAAAAATATTACATATATATTATATATAATGAGAAGAAGTATAATTTAACTTTAACAAATAAAAGCACACAAGTTCGCAATAAAAAAAATAAATTAAAGTGTAAAGAAAACGAAGGAAAGAATTAACGTCTCTAATATGTCTATTGAGTCTATTAGAGTTTATTCTGTTAGAGACGTTAATGTGTAATTATATAATAATTATACATATAATATATAATTATATAATTATACATTAATTAGAGACGTTAACTACACATTAACGTCTGTAATAGGACAGAATGCGACCATTTGCCAGTGACAAAATAATAGTAATCACTATCTCACCCTTTGAAAATTATTATATGTAAACCATTTCTTTATTATTAATTATTATGTATTTTAATGCAAAATATATTTCAACGTAAAAATACAACCATTCATAAAAATGTTATAAGAGGACTAATTTCATCATTACAATTTAAAGGTCATTCCGTTATCTCATTCATTCTATAGATATAATTGCCCCACACGACGTTATGCAGATAAGTGGGCGAGTGATTGCAAAACACTTAAATTTATCATCAGCTGTTTTCAGTGCAGCAAAAAGGCTTAATTGCTTATCAATGAATCAGCATACACGTGATATTATACGAACTCAAATATTGTTGTAACGTCAGCATTGAATGTCTCTAACAGGATTTTGTACTGTATTGACATTTATTGGTATTTTTAATTGGTATTTTGAATGATTAGAGTGTCGTTTGTGTAATAACAGCTAAGAAATTAATGTTATTTCATATCTTTTGTTTCAAACGTATAATATACTATATTAATTTCTTCAATAACAATTAACTATTTCGTTTTCACTGTAACCACGTGGCTACATACATTTAAAATTATAAATTAAATATATATCATACCTATATTTTTTGTGAAGAGTCATAAATACAATAAGAATTTGCAAAATTATAACTTTCTTGAAACATTTTTTTAAGACGGACTTGGATAAACCAAAGAAACTAACTTTGCAATGTAAATTGTTAGATATACGTAGTTACAATACGCTTGCAAACTGGCAGCAAATTCAATCAGAATTTTAGATTAAAATTCTGTATCCCCGTTCATCTTGTATTTTGCTCGCAAAATTTGCTGTTTATAAAATGAAATGTTTATAAATTGACGCCAAAAACTGCATAAAATTGAGCGTAATCTAACAGTAAACAGACTGTAAAAACCGAGCAGGAATATGCATGGCACAATACAATAGTAAATTGTCAATGCGTTTAATACTAGGCTTAATTATAATTGATAAATAACTGCGACGTACCAACGGCGTCGACGCCGACCATTCGCAGCATCTTCAACTCTGCTACCGTCTCGAAATTGGGCCCACCCAAACACGTGTAAACTCCCTTGTGTACGATATCGCCAATACCCATTTCTTCAGCTTCCTGTCTACCGATCTCCATCAACGTGGCGTTGTAAGCCTTGTTCATGGGCGGAAATCGAGGACCAAATCTGAGAAACAAAGAAACAAATATATGCTAAGAACAGAAGAATGTTAAAATAATAAATAACGAATAATAATTAAATAATAAAATCGTGATTTTTATACTTTGAATGAATATTTCAGACATTAATTTGTTTGATTTAATTGCCTGTCCTTCTTAAGAAAGAAAGAATAAAAAAATACATTTCTTTGATTCATCATATAGATAAAAACAAACATAATTTAAAAACCTTTAAAGAATCACGTTGTTTAACAAATTCAAATACTTTCGTTGTAATGTCTACGGGTAAAAACATTATCGAAACTCACCCAACTCATAAACGAGCGATTGATAAACTATTTGCACCGATCGACGTATTTGCTCTGTTAAGTTTTTCTACGTTCTACCTTACGTTCTACCATCACTCTTTATCTACCTTATTTCAACCTCTCCTCCACCCAATTCCGTTATTTTTTCTACATTTTTTATCAACATCCTCTTACAATTGCTTAAAGTTGAACAATTCTTTCCGTTGCTAGTTGTATTCGTTTTTTGTTTCCAAGCAAAATTAATTTAATTTTTCATCACAGTCGATTATAAAGACCTTTCTACAGGACTAAAATTTCCTTGACACGTTAACTGTGCCACGCGAATTTTGTACGTTTTATTCTAATTGTAAGTATCACAGTAGAATATTCATTATTATGATCATATAATGATAAAATATTGAATAATATGATTAAATAAGACTGTATTCTCGTGAATATTACATTGAATAGCACACTTTTTACTTCATATTGTTATCTAGCTATCTGTGTCATCTAAAATTCTATATATGTATAAGGTGGTACTTATTTTTTACAAGCATTTTAAAAAAATTGGTAACGCCGGTCCATCAATGATTACCACGGTCTCACTAAGAAAACAGGTGACCATCATAGCAATCAACGTGTTAAACAATCCACTAGATATAATTTAACTATACTTATGTCGTACATATTGGTAAAAAAATTCGCAAAGAGCGCGAATCCCACCTGTCGTCGTTCGGTCCTTGAAGCGGGTTGTTACCGGCAAAACCCATCATATTCACATGATCCTTCACTATCATGATGTCACCGACTTTGTAGGTGGGATTTAGACCGCCGGCCGCGTTTGTAGCGATTAGATGCGTCACTCCTACCAGCTTCATCACTCTCACCGGCATGGCGCACTGCAAGCAGCCATTGTCACACGTCTCGATAAATACAATACTTTATCATTTGTTTTTACCCAGAGATTGTAATTGCAGTGTAGCCAGTCGTACCTTCCAGAGTGGATAGCCTTCGTAATAATGAAACCTGCCCTGCATGCACATGACCGGTACGCCTTGAAGATAACCGAAGACCATCTGGCCGGTGTGGCCTTTTACCGTGGACACCGGAAAATGTGGGATCTCTTCGTAGGGGAAGCATTGCTTGTCCACGAGGGATTCCGCGATCGAACCTGGACACAACTCGTTTTGCTCATATGATCCTGTTTAGGAATAAACACAAAGCTGTGTGATAGGATATACCGTCACCGGAGATCCCGCAGGGCCGTTTAGATTTGTTCGAAGCAACATACGCACACTCACATAAACCATCGTTAAACCCGTTAATCTTCAATAAACGTCTTTCTGGAAATCTTTCGGTGTAGAAGATTTTAGACGCTAACTGATCGGAGTAATTTTGGAAGAATTATTTATACCCCTTTCAGTGTAGAACGAGCGATAAATAACATTATTAAATGTTCTGGTATTCAATTCTGAAGATCTCGCATGCCTCGTCGATTAATCCTTTCCTGAAGCCATAATCATTCCCGAGAAAAGGTAGATTAATTTGTTCCTGAGAACCTTTAAATACTTTACAATGACTTTAGCTTAATACGCGCGTGCAACACGCTTGCACAGTCAAACGTGACTATTCGTGCTTTAAAGTCTTGCTTTCTTAACATAATTAAAGTTATTACGTGTAAACAGGATCAAAACCAGATATAGCTGTGCTTAATGCTAAGCGGAATATAAGCGTGAAAAGCACAAAATACATATAAGAGTGGAATCGTAATTAGGCAGACGTTACTAATTTTGCTGTAGCAATACTTAATAAATATTATACAAATAATAGCGCGTAGAAATATACATTTTAAAATCGTTTATCACGATTATTTTTTCACAAACAACTTATCTTCTCAATTACAATCTGTATAATAGAGCTGGCACAAAACTTGGATAAATTAGCTTCAGAAGCACCGTGTACATTAAAGTAATAATATGCAGGAATTTAGGATATTGCATTATTATCTTGTTGTATTTATAAAAATTCCCAAATAATGTCAAATATCAATTTTTTATTCCAAATAAAAATAATAAAGTATTTTCATGTCTCACACCATTAGCGACGTATCAATTAGACTTGATTAAATAAACAAACGTTTAAGATCCATAAACTTTCAAAAAGTTGATTCTACAAAACATTGGTTTTGGATTATTGGTAATGGATTAGGCGTGCCGATTTATATCGACAATGAATAAGATTATATCACTTGATAATCCAGTAAACGAATCGTGTATATAAAGCACAAGAAGTGTGTAAAGTACAAGAAAGAATATATGCAATATTACTAACCCATTCCCGAACCGCATATCACCCCTATCTTCGGCCTAATCTTGATGCGGTCCAGTAAGTATTGCGCTGACTCCTGCAATATTTCGAAGGTGTACCTGAAAGACATAAAATTGCATTTCGTATTTATTGCAATAAATACAAGCACGTTAAATTGTCCACGATCGAGCGAGGGTCCATATTAAACACTCAAATACAAGCTTTATTATATAACTACTTATTCATTACTTGTACACGATCGATATAAAATTGTAAATGTAAATACTTGTAATATTGAGACAACTCATAATTTTCGTAACTTTCTTACATTTAGCTTTTTCTTTTAATGTTTGATCTTTGATCTTAATTATGTAAATCAACCCGTATGAGGCCAAGCTGCGCTGCAGGCAAGAGGGTTGCGAAGGAACTCTCATTATCAAACCCGCGCGCGATCGAACGTGGCCGGGGAGCCAGTCGCCTTCTCTCTCTGCGCCGATATCAGAGAGACATATTAAAGCGTACTCAACAGATTGGTACTGATTAAGCGGACGTCGTACCCGTTGCTTTAGCTTACACGATCGCGCAGCTATATTAAACGTCCCATCATAATTGTATGTAATTGCGTACCTGGGCTTTGCGGTAATGACAACTATGGAGACCAGCCACCGTGGGTATAATAATTCATATCCCGATCCGACGATACAAGTAGTTTCAAAAGTTGGATATCGCGAGTATACGATTACTTGATACGACGAGTTTGACGTTTTATCATAATTACTGCAGTAAAAGACAAATTATGCACGCGCAGTGTGCGTCACTTCCACTTTCACATGTCCATCCGCCCACCCCGTTCACACACACACGCGTACATATGCACAACAAAATTAAAAATAAAGATAAATACGTTTATTGACTCCCTTCAGGATTGCAAGGCGTTTTGTAGGGACGTTCCCAACCCTTTATTCCATTCTCATTCAATACTACCCTTTCTCCTCTCACTTAACCCTTTGGACCAACGGCTTAACGTCTCTTTCCGAAAGACGGAGCCCAGTTTGCTCCGCACAAGAGCCTATCTTGCACGAAGGGCGCAGTTTTTCGGAAAAAACTTTCCATGTTACATGGCTCTAGTGGACTCGAATCTGGTTTCTCAGATTACGACAACAGAGTTTTTGAATGTATTAAAAATTATATTAATATAAATATATTAATAAACAGAGATGTGCCTTTTCCAATCGGACTGGATCTTTATAGCCTTTTTTGTGTTTTAAATAAAAGAATGAACACGCTCGTGTGTATCGTGTGTAAAATTGAAAGGAAAAGAGCCAATAACCCAGCAACAATAACTGTTAAATAAAGTTAAGTGTTAAATAAAAGCTGTTAAATAAGTTAAATAAATAAATAACGGTGAACAGTACATACAATTTTATGTGTCAGGTAAACCAAAATAAATTAAATTTTACAATTAGCTAGTTCGTCAAGTACCTATGTAACCTATGCTAAAATATGAATCATCAATTCCTGTGTTTAAATTTACTCTTGAATAAACATTTTAATCTCAAATTAATCTCTTTAAAAATCAATTTAAGAGGGTTGTTCAATAAAATATCAATAACTATTTCTAAGTTCTTTTTATAAAACATGGAATGAGACAATAAGCTAGCTCTGTCAACTAAGCTAAAGATCGTGCCTATCTTGTGGTAATCCGGGTGATTAGAAAAACATGAAAGGCATCTGCCTGAAAACGTTTTTTTTTTGTGATGCCAGTCTATGTACATGTATAGTCTACGATGTATAAAAATAGATCTAAAAAATTTAAACAACGGTTATTCTCATATTTCACAGCAAACTTATTAAGTCTTTTGTGATAATTATTTAAAAATGTCTACGATGTTCTGAATATTATCGCACGGCGCTGCTAAGATTATATCATCCACATAGCGGCGATACAAAGTTAAATCTAATTCGGTTAGTTTTAGTGGTGTTTTCTCTAAATCTTAATTGCATCACGTCAGCGATAATCGGAGATAGTGGAGACCCCACTGCGGTGTATCGTAGATTTACTTATAATGTATATCACGTTATTATAAAGGTGAAGTATGTAGATGATAATACAAATTCAAGTGCAGATAAGAACTCTTTTTTCGGTATTTTCGTTTCCTTTTTTAAATATCGCCACATCGATTGCTGATACCCTTGATTGCTGATACCATTGATCCAGAGGAATGTTTATGAACAATAACGTTACATCTAATAAAACCAAGATGTCTGAATGAGAGTTTTTTTTATTAGAAAACTCTATAAAGATCAAAACTGTTACTCACATATAACTATCTGTATTTTTTGTGTTTATTTGTATACATTTTTCCACTGCGCGCCAAATTACTTGTCGGTTTTGAAACCGAATTTCGTTGAAAAACAAATATATATTACATTGTTCCTAATGAAACTATCGGGCAAAATTTTCTATCAAATTACGCAAGCTTCGTACATGGAAAAAAAATGATATTGTATAATATCAACAGCATCAGTGTAATCAAAATGAAATCTATTAATGCAACATCACACACACACACACAATATTAATGAACAAAAAACATCAGATTGTTGTTTTAATAATTTAAATATTTGGTCGATTAATATTTCTACTTGTTAAATATTTGACCCAATAATATCCAATTGAATTAACTATTTATGTTTGTGGTAGCCCGTGACTTTGACGTTTAATTAAAGCAACTTCTTTTTTTTAATTAAATTTTTTTTCCGTATATATAATACATATTTCATTATCATCAATTTTTGCTCAAGTTTTCCAAAGTAAGCTATTTTTAAAAAAGAATGCGCATCTCGGAACTTAATTAAATTCGAAAATCTTTATACGGAAATATCATTACTACATTGAGTTATAAATGATTAAATATGTACATTCACATCGAATAAAATTGGTGCGCTCAGGGTCGTAATTACGCATACACGCTTGTGTATATTATTACATTCACTCTATTAATTTTCATAGATTAACCGATATTGATTCTCATCGCACGACTGATCTTGTTTTTTAGTTTGTTATGCAAATGCCGCGCGGCGTGTGACAATTATTGCAAATTAAAATGAGATTTGAATTTTTAATTTATACTAATGCATCTTGATTATTTCCTTATAAAAAAGTCCCGAACAGAAACCAGATTTCACTTCCGCGTACAATTCCAGATGGGACATATGAAATATGCAATAAGGAAATATTCGTACGAGATAAAGATAATTAAATAGGTGTGCCGTGGATTTCCATTTTTTTTTTCTCAAATCAGTCGATATTATACTTAACGTTTGAATGAAATTCCTTATAGCTATCAAGCTTTGATGCTTGTGCCAAATTGTCAAAGGCGCAAAAAGGAAATGCGAATATCAACTCGACATACAGTTTTAAAAATGAATAATTATTTTATTTTTTTAATAGCACTAAAATATATAAATTATTGATCTTCTTTATTGTAGTTCCACAGTTTTTTCTTTAAATTCCTAAAGTTTTGAACCTTGGATCACGAATTCTTCGTTTTTATGAATTTTTAAGTTAATCAGCTCCTAGAATTATTAAATATTTTTTAAAATTTTGGTTTAAAAAATTTTTTGAAATAAATAATTGTAATCTAAAAAAATAAAATTCTTGGATTTTTCTACATTTAATTACTTGAACGCTTAATATTTTGATCCTAAAGTTGAATCTCAAAAATTTTATACACCTTAATGTTTCGCATTTTGTGAAATTGCGGACACCAAAATGGCCAAATAGTCGCAAGTTTCAATTACTACACTCGGGTTGTTATATGCGCGCCCGTTCACTTCAATTCACGGAAATTTTGCGTGTGCATTTGCGCGCGTGTGTGCGCATACAAGATAGATGAGTTCTGTGTAAATCTGGCATACTCGGTGTAACTAAAATATCAGAAAAGAAAAAAAAACAATAATATGTTTAGAGACATTTACCAATGTTGTATTTTTATTTTCTCTATTTTTTATTATTTATACATTTCTTATATATTTATTTCAATGCCTTATTTTGTCTTAATCAGAGATAATTGACACGTATTATAGATTCTAATAATAGTTTTTACCGCTAAAGAAGACTTAGTACAGTCAAAACGTTCGGAATTATTTAATAAATTATATATTTTACTATAAATAAACATAAATTATAACTTTGTTACATCTTATTATGCTTGTTTTTGACTGTTACCTCGTATATAGCTTTGCTTGTAACGAGCAGATAACATTAGTTTAGAAATATATTTGGCATAAATTCATATATTAATTTGTCTATCCTGTATGTCACCTCAATGTCGAAGAAACTCGATTAAGAATTAAAAGGCGTCTACCTCTTTTCTTTAAACATTATGAGGCAAGAAAATGCTATACTCTATTTCACTTTTTTATTGCTTCTAACATTTCATTTATTAACACGTTCGCGTGAAATATGATTGACTCGCTTAGAATTTACCTCTTTAATCTATTCTACGTATGCAAAAGTACATTACATAACAAGAATGAGACTATTGGAAATGTAAAAATGTGACTTGTAGCGCACGTTTTTCCATGATGGTGAACGGCTGTTAATGCATCACCGTCAACGGACAAAAAGTGACTAATTACTCAAAGTAATGTGTCATTCGCAATCAATATAACGGCCGTTCAAGGTAAATAGATCGATTTATCCGGAACTAATTTTCTCCTTGAACAAGGAAAAATTAGTTACGGATAAATCGATTTTTCTCGTGCGCGAGTACGAGCAAACATCACGTCGAATTGAAAGCAACTTCTTTATTCTAATATACTCGTACATTTTATTTTTTTAATCAGCATCAAAGATCAATCTTTCAAAGATTTTTGTTATAGACACTGAAATATCTATCTCATTGCAAATTGAGAAATTCTAGCACCTACAGAATGAAATACGTATATAACTCTTACATAATTTTCAACACTCCTATATTGACACATGTTTTTGTTTCTGTCAAGCAACAATTTCACGTTTTTTGCTTCAATCAGAACCGTTGTATAACTTGTTGATAGCTACAAGGCCTCGAAATGGCTCGCAACTTTTTCCCGAGCACCACGTATATTCGCGAAAACGCGCTTCGCACACGCATACGTATTCCGATGCATGATTTGTAATACCTCTGAAGCCTATGTTACGCATTTAGCTTAAATCCGCTACTATTTGAGCTTGCCGGTAGTTTAGCAGGTAACCGCATCGTTTTGTACCAGTTTCAGAGCGAAATTACATCGAATTATAGCGAGCGCGCGAGCGTACGCCTGCATGGAATACTTCGTTCATTCGATTTGCGTCATATTTGTGAGAAGTAGAATTAACTCAACTAATTTCGCAATATTGGTAATCGTCAGTAGACGGCAATAACAAATATCATTTGTATACACATTTTGACTCGCGGATTCTTTCCCAGGTAGTACATATTAGTTTCATATACGTTTTTTGAACGTATACATAGTTTCATAACCGTAAAGAACCATTAAGAAACGTTTGAACAAAAATGTTTTTGAAACCATGGTTTAAGAAACGTATTTTTTACGTTTCTACAGCTAACAAAAATACCTGTTTGTCTGTTTTCTTTCAAAATTATAATTTGCTTTATCTATATACATACTATATACATATATATATATATATATATATATATATATATATATATATATAAATAAAATAGCTTTAATAGCCTTTTTTGAAACATTTAAATTGATATTGCACTAATTATTGCACAAAATAAGTCATTTTATCCATGCACATATATCCACTTATTTACTTAAATTAATTTTGTCCTACCGGTCTTAATCTATTTATCATCGGACAAATCTGAGCTTAGAAAACTCCCAACAGTTGCAAAATAAACGTTCTGCTGAACGTGGCCATTGAAAGAACATTTATACGTGTGTTCCGTTTTGAAGAACTTCCTGAACTGGTGCACATTAGTAATGCAATTAAGTTAGAGTGAGACAAGTATATTTTGCTTCACTTTAACTTATTGCACGAATGTGCACCAGTTCAGGAATTTCTTAATTCGAAAAAGAATAGACGTCATAGATGGTATGCATAAAGCTTCTAGAACATGTCTCAAAGACGTCATAAACACGTTCAAAAGACGTGAAAAGTAGGAATTTTAAATGTCTTTATCTAAAATGTCTTTATCATTAAAACAAAACGTTTCTATAATAGTTTTTTAAACGTTATTTTATCGGAAAAGAAACGTTCCATCGAACGTTTTTCGAATGGACATTTTTACTCGAGAAACGTGTCTAGAAATCGGTCATAAAACGTTTCGGAAAAACGCTTATAAAACATTTCTGAAACGTGTATGTGCTACCTGGGTTTATATTTTGCATATATTTTACAATTATGTCTAATTACTATCCCACGTTAAAATGTGCTTATAAAAAATATTTAAATAAAGTTTTAAACAACAAGGAAATTTATATTTGACACTAACTGGCAAAAATCATTTATTTGTATATCTCACGACCATTGATTTTGATCCTTCTCAAGTGTAATTTTAATTAACATAATATATATCGTATACAACCAATCCTACCCAGGTAACAGAATAACGTCTAAAGACGTCTAATTGACGTCTAGAAACGTCATTAAGACGTTATTAAGACGTCACTCTGCTACCTGGGTACAAATTAGAGAACTTAGGTTTCGTGCACAAATGACACAATCGAGCTTTTTAACGCCAATAATTGATGATAATGGAATCGATAATGTAAATCAAGTAACAAAAATGTTTATAACTATTCCTTACATTAAGAGTCTTAGTGAGAGAATACGTCGTATCTTGAAGAAATTGTGATTTCCGCGTACTTTACACAGTCCCTAAAAAGCCCGATTGTGTCATAAAGAAGAGCAAGGACAAACTTAATAGTTTCAAATAAACCAATGTAGTTTACAAAATCAATTGCACAAACTGTGACGACACTTCTATATTGACGTCATCAAACTAAAAGGCACCTATAGATACGTAGCATCAAGCATTAGGACATTAGAAAGCATACTAATAACCATTCCGTCGTCAATAAACACTGCCTACAATCATTAATTTGAATAGTTGAAAACTGAGATTCAGATCTTACATGGTAAAAAACAAACCAGAAAACGTGAGATCGCTGAGATGTTTTTCATTAAAATGTTGTGTTTTCAAAAAAACACAACATAATTAATTTGCAAAAAGACACGGATAATTTGACCGGGACTATAAAAATAGGAACCCCTTTTTTATTTTACTGTGCAATTATAGTCGCAAATACCAAATATTTTTTTCTTAGCGTATAAGTTCTCTAATTTAAATTATGTATTATTTATTCCTTTATTATAATTTCAACTGATTAATGTAATTTTTAGTTTCTTGACTTCTGGCTTGCTGGGCACAATGCTATAACTAGGATTGGTTGTATACGACATGTGTAAATTGAAATAATAGAGAAGAACCAAAATCAATAATCAAAACGTCGTGAGATATACAAATAAATGATTTTTACCAATTAGTGTCGAATATCATTTTCCATGTTATTTATTCGCTGACGAAGAAAAGTTCTCTTTCTTATTTTACAGTTTTTAAAGCAGTTTATTTTTACTTAATTTCTTAGGAATGGACTCGATAACATTTTAATTTGCAAATTAATTACAAAGATGTTCAAGAATAAATGTTACCAAAGTTAAAAAGATATGACTTCCAATAGAGCTTTCAAAAATAAAATATTTTTTTGCTATTTCTTTTTAATATTTTTTTGTTAAGACATCTTGCATGTTAGATCTTTGATATCGATGACACTTGAAATTCTATGAGAAACAATTTAAATGGGACTTACGTGTGTCGCTCCTGCTTCACGTTTGTTTGCAACACATCGTTATTGGTCAACCGTTTGACAGCCGAGTAGCTGTCATGACCATTGGCGGTTTCCGGAAACGGCATTTTTCAATATCGAATAACTGCGATTGGAACGCGGATCGAACAGCTAAGATCGAACAATCGACGATTGATAAAAATATGAAGAAACGAGAAACTTAATCGCGATCAAGCCGCGTATATATATCGCGTGCTCACGACAAGTGGCTGGCGTGACTTTCGTAAGCCTATTTTATAGAGAAGTTCAAACGCTGGTCAAAAGAAAAACGTGAGCGCGAAGAGCCCGCCAATGGTCTTGGACATGGATGAGCGCGACGACCAATCGGCGTACGTACGAGTCGCGACACACGGGGTGCTTGCGCGGGTATGTGAAAACCAGGAGTGGGGAGGAGACGTATACGATGATAACCCGTTACACAGTGCAAGTGGTCCAATTATTGTTATTTGTTTCGACAACGACGTTGACGTCGGCGAAGCGCGAAATCTAGCGCAACGCAATGTCGGAATAATATTTCAGTTGACGAACAAACTGATTAAGTTTATCTCGAGGAATATAGAGAAACGCGCGCTCGGAATATTATTAAATATACCGCATCGAGGAAATAAAAACATTTAAAGATAAGTAGAGAGTGATCTACGTTAAAATATCTCCATCTATCTAAAAATATCAATCTGCTATATCTTTATAATTCAATAGTGTTATAATAGGTTTAATTGCAGATTTAAATTTATTTACTACCTTCAATATTAAAAATAATGATTAATTAATTTTTTCAATTTCTTGAATGATAATAAGAAATTAATAGCTATATAAATAATTAACTCAAGAATTCATAATTATATCTCTGAACTTAGAATTATAACACAAATTCAGAATTATAATGAAGATTTTCAATTTTAATTATATAATTTTTTATTCTTATTTTTATTTCTACATTGGCATATTTATTTTTTATTGTTCTCTTAATTTTTTAAATATCTATTTCGTAAAAGATTGCGAAAATTCTTTGTTAAAATAATCTAAAGTAGATATGATAGAGAGTAAAACGTTACTCATTCTTGTGCTAATTTTCTTTCTATTGATTCTCGCCGGAGGATATCGCGCGTTAATAGGCAAGCGCAAATAAAACGTGACATATATGACATTCGCGACACGAGATACTGTCAAATAGCTGCTATGCTCTCGAATAAGGCACATTTATACATGGTGATGCATACTCCCAAGGATACGTTTATCTATTCGTATCTTTAGCAAATTCATGTTAAATCAAATTAAATTAAATACTACGCTGGCCAATATTATTAATTAACACTCTAAAATCCAAGTCTCTATTTACTGAAAGAAAAAGATCTAGATTTTTTTCTCTGTAACTCTTTAACCTAGCCAAATCTTGACTTTTTTTAAAAAAGTCAAGATTTGGCTACTCTTTTTTTAAATTAAGATTTTTCTAAATTTTTGAGATTTTCTCATTAAATTAATTACTAGCAAAATGTATCAACGAAACCAATTAAAGAATCATTGAAAATTGTTGAAATATCGGCACGATGTTTCTTATTTAACTGAATTTTTGAAATTGCTTTCCAAACAAATTGTTACAACTGATCGATATTGAAAAGCCGTCTCGCTCGACCGAAATCGCTAAAATGCATACTTTCCTTACTACAATATTATTCCAGTTAAAAACGTCTTCCTGTATAAAGTCGATCCTGATGAGGTGTTGGACGAAAATTCAACATATGATTGGAGCACAAAATCGAACGTTAAGCACCAGCTGTATCGTATAGATAAGATAAGAAATCTCATGACGAAATAAATGTAAAATCAGGATAATACTTCCATTAATACCTCTTACGTCATTCTTTTTCAGATTATTTTAAATACCGAATATGCCATAACACATACACACATTGCGTTTTATTTTGTACAAAAATATATAGATTAAACCATGAATAGTAAAGCACAGAAAGAAAGAGAAAAAAAGAAAGAGAGAGTTGTTTCAAATTTGAAGCATTGCGACTATAAAGATGTTATTAATCAAAAAGTAAAAATTTTTAAAAAATTTACTTAAAAAATTGAACAGATAAAAAATTTCTGTTGTTACCGTCTTCAAGTGACTCTTACTTATTATAAGAAGTTTGTTTTTACCAATCCTAATTAATAAGATATTAAATATAATAAAAATTTAAGTCATTATGATAAATAGTTGTCTTATTTAGAAAGTTCTTTAAGAACAAATTAAAGATGTTATTATAGTTTTAATAATCAGAAAGAAGAAAATATTAAAGAAAAAAGCATAGAAAAAATTTATTCAAATTTTGTTTAAAAACTTATAGCAGGAAACTGTTCCTAAACATTAAGATATCTAAAATTATCTAAAACTATCTGAAGTTCTATCATTAAAAAGATATTTTAATTATATGAATACGAAAATAAACGATCGTGCTTGACTGCCACGGTCTGCTCGCATATTTACCTACACGTGACTCAACAGTTATTCATATGTAATATTTTTCTTGTATGTATATGTGTTTCGCTGTCCAACTTATATCTCTTCTTTCATAAAAATAATAATCTATGAATCTATGTATAATAGGTTTAATCTCTAGTATAATATTATGTGTGATGCACCATATATTGCAAAAATTTATAGATTTAAATAAAAACATATTTCTAATATTATATACACAATCTTATAATTATTTAATATAAAAATATACATAGTTTAAGGTAAATTAATTTTTGGACAAAGCAATAATGTGTTAATCATTGGTAAAATTTCCACTGCAGTAGAATATTGAATTATCTACAGATATATTAAGTTATCGCTCTCGATAACTTAATGGTCATTTCCTCTAGAAACATCTTATATATTTGTTGAAGATAGTATTTGGAATTTTCCGGTGTTTTTATAATTTAACACTTTGTGTGGCCCATACCATAAGCCTTTTAAGGCACAGGCAATTTCTCATACTTTACAGTTTTTTCCTATAACGTTTAAAAAAAAATTGCGACAGTTCCGGCCTTATGTAAGTATAGAAATCACTCTTTGAAACCTTAAAGATAAATACATTAATTTTTATAGATTTTTTGTAACACAGAAACGCGTTCAAAAGCCCTTTAGACTTGAAAGTCCCAGGGTGTCCTGCAGGTGAGTGCTTCAAAAAACAGTGTCTACGTAGTGTTAAGGGCTCATACACAATGAGAAAAATAAGGAACAAGGAATTAGACATAGAGAGAATTCCGTATCTTGAAAAAAGAGAGTAGCTGTGCGTCTTGAAAAACGATGCGGTTATGTTTAATTCCTTGTTCCTTATTCCTTTCATTGTGTCTGAGTCCTAATTCGAATAGCAAATTTAAAATTTAAAATACTTGAATTTTAAAATATTAAAATATTGAAATATTTGCATTTTAAAATATCTAAAATACTTAAAATATTAAAATGTTTAAATTTTTCAAGCTTATAAGTAAAATATATCAGAGAAATTCGAACAATTCAAATCCGATATAATTAAAATAATAAAGTAAATTCAGGCAATTTTGAAAAAAAATAATTAAAAATTAGTTATATTTAATTTATCACAATCGCTTTTGTAAATAAATTTTCTCTCATGCCTAAATTGTTTGAAAGATCGAGTCGTTTGCCACTGCATTTAAAATCAATTAAATAGTTTTTGATCATATATATTCCGTTCGTAAACGAATTGTCCAAGTTCAAAACTCAACTTATGTACCGTACAATCACATATTTCAATTGATAGTTAAGAATAATGCGTAAAACTCGCACGTATCAATCAATTAAGAAAAATATATAAATACCATGTACGTTTCAAGCAATTTGCTGTTCGAATAATTAAAAAAGAACGTCAATTCTTATTTGAATTCTAACTTTAGTTTCTTCAATAAACTTAACAGGATCAAGCTGATTTATTGTGCATTTATTTTATACCTCAATATTTTATAATAAAATTACATTTTTAAAAGTATAATTAAAAATATAATTAAACTATCTCTTGGCTAGAGCACGTTTATTTAGTCGTTATCGTTTAATAGAGTCGCGTGCAGCGATCGCGTATATACTCACTCATCGTGAAAGGCACTCTGGTCCTCCTTTGTCAAAATCAGCGATACCTCCATCGTTAAAAATAAATCGAATCAAATCGGATCAGCTGTTGTATTTGGTGATTGCAAAGTCAATTAACATCCAGTTTCAGCAGTGCAGTAGTATTTACACGGTCGCGCTCTCCTAAATTTATTACCGTCGCGCCGCGCGCGATAAGTTACTGAGGGTCAGCAGATAAGGAACCCCAGCGAATTTGCGTGGATCACTCGGGTCGGGATTAATGGTCTTGCTTTCGCTCTCGGTATTTTGTAATGACGTCTGTATCGCGCTTATCAGCTGGTCGCGATAATGCGACAATAATCATTCGGAATTGATTCTTTAAATTCCGAAACAACAAGTTTTGAAAACCTTGACGCATTTACAATATTGCATACGTGCACACGCGTAGTTTCGCGGTCAATAATCATCGTGCGCAAGACCGGTCGAAGAGATATTTTACCCCGATACCCCTTACCAATATATCGCAGTTACTGAATAATGCGCAAATAATTGTGCGACATCGATCGGTTATTGACCCTTTTTGAACGACAATTGGTCGGTACAGCTGAGGAGTCGATTCAGCAACTATATATCGATTGATTTAATAAGTGGATTGTCGAACTGCATCGAATGTTGCATGCTAACAAGTGGAATATTCTAGCGATATATACTTATTCTGACAAAATCCTTATCAGAGATTTTTTTATTTCTTTTGGTTTACTTATTCTGATATGTATCACGACACAGATTCGTGTGAATCTTTAAAGATCTACAATACATTTCTCTGCGTGGAACAGAGGGAATACACTTTTTCGTTTTTCAAAGGAGAAAAAAAAATTAAAAATGTATCTCTTACTCGTGTAAATTTGATTAAATAAATCATTCGAGTAAAACGTAATACAAGATTAAACAATGACAGCGTAACAACGGTACCGCACATTCGCGCGGCTCGAACAATAATACGTGAAATGATATTAACTGCGGGAGACTACTTAACAAACTTGCACTGAATAAAGATGACGTTAACTTAGCGCGGGGAGCACTATTTATACGTGCTGTACATTATGCAACAAGTAGGAACATTCGCGGTAGTAGCCTATTTACCCTCGGGCTAGACCAGATGCAGATAACACAGCCATATATATCTAATTGTCTCTTCTGACTAACTTTTCCACTTTTCATATTATTCCAAGCGTGTATAAGCGTATTATAGATAAAACGCTTTTAACAGTTTGATTTATTCGAACGAGCTAATACAAAACTCAAAACGCCAATTTATTTTAACTCTTCCACTTTACGGTTGGTTTCATTGGCAAAACGTTTACGCAATTACGTATAAACATTATTTTGCAATTTCAAAACGGCACGCTGTATTCGTCCACTATTCTTTCTCTCTTCTGGGAACCCTCTATCCTCTACCCGACGAAAAATTTTTCATGTAAAAACATATATAAATATATACAATTATATGTAAAATGTTAAATATATCCATATATTCTCTTTCTATTGTATAATTTCTGTTCATATATACAGGAAAAATAATATAAAAAAAAAGAAAAAGAAAATAATTTAGAAAATCATATTTGCATCGTTTTTTAATAAAAAGTTAAGTTTGAAGAAATAATAAAAAATTGGCCATATATAATTATATACAATGTAATAATTGTATATAAAATATGATGATGGAATATATACAGTATTATATAATCCAATCGTAAAATAACAATACAAAAGTTGTATTCCTATTTATTTTTCAATTATTCTTATTATTTTTCTCTACGTACACGGACAGAGATTATGTCTACAAAAATAAAGAAAACATATAGGCATATTTTACATGTAATTATATATAAAATTATTATATTATACATAATTATATTTTTATATATATTTTTTTATATAAAAACTGTTTGACCGGATATATAATTTTGCAAGTTAAGACTCTCCCTAAGATATATCTTTACGTAAATTAAATCTCACATATTTTATTATCTTACAACGCGATAATGTTGACTTGTAATATATCAATTTAATCAAATTATCTCAGCGATAATTAATTTGATTATCGAGTTATTATCAAGGTATTAGTAAGGTATTAGTAATATGAAAATATGAGTCAGTATTTAAAATAGCCTTAATAGCAGATCAGGTGTGTGCAATTATAAAAGAACTTATTCAACTTATAACACAGGTGCGCTCGAACTTGAATAAATGTAATTTTTTAATTTTTTGTTTACGTTAAAAATATAATTATTCTGCTAAAATAAAACAATAATCCGTTTCATATCCGTTACAAAGGTATTAAGTATGTAGGTCGATCTTTGCATCTTCTCGTTTGAGCACATATATGTTTTGGCATAAAAAAGAAAGCTACAAAGTACACGAAACACGTTTAATATTCTACAATGTTTCTATCAAAATAAATTAAGTTTAATCCTTAACTTATTTTTTGTCTCTTATTTTTAGTTCTAAAAATTAGAGAGAGAGAATAAAATTAATCAACATTAATAGAAATGAACATAAGACACAAGTTTATAATTATTATAAACCTACATAAGAGAGAATTAATCTTGTGTTTTTCGAATGTTGTTAGGAAATGAATTCGCAATATGTTTATTTAAGTCACGATTGTATAGGAAAAATATAGTGAAGATAGATAATGCGATGATTGTGCGTTTTCTTCATTTAGCTTGACAAAGATTTAAAAACTATTAATAGGATACGCTTATATATATAGTAAATTAGCGACAAATTAATACCATTTATCGATCAATTATCCATTGATCGCAAATTTTGTACAGAAAATTTCTATTAATCCGTAATTTACCAAGTGCCTGGATAAATTTTTGTTGCTATCAAGTGAGCTGCGGATAATCGACAAGTACAGATACGTACCAATTATCGATACTTTATCAACTATGAGAACATGACATAATACATACAGTTCTAACATTGAACACTAGCGTCGCTGTCGACATTGTATTATTTAGGAACGGTGTCAGAGAGAAACCTGAGAGAGGCCATCCCGGTCTTTTTCGTGTGTTGCTGTGTTGCATTTTCCGACGCGCCGCCTGAGAAAGTGCAACTCAACTACGTCGTATCGCTCGGTAACCGCACATGGTTTGCGTCCGTGCTAATGTCTGAACTAGCCAGCTGGAGGGGATATTATTCTGGCCGCGGCGGCCGCGCGCTCGGCCGGCCCGGGAGTTGCATCTGATTGCACCTGTTGATGATATTTTTACCTTATTTTATATTATATTTTTTTTTACCTTATTTTATATTATATTTTTTAAATATAGATAAATCGCGCAAAAATATCTGTTCCGCGTAAACAGCCACCGTCGCCTCGATATCCCTCACGTACTGACTGTTACTACGTTTATGCGAGCGTTACTTCTGTAGTAACTTACGATACGTCCGTCGCGTAAACGGGATTTTGTAGTAACTTACGATACGTTACTCCGCGTAAACGAATGATATATCGTAAGTTACTACAGAAGTAACGCTCGCGTAAACGTAGTATGAGGGAGTTACGTAATCGCCAGGCTAATGATCACTACGTGTTCGCGATATATGTATATAACACTCGCGTTTCGAGAGACAGCTACGTCGACCAGACACCACCGAGACAGAACGCAGAACGTAGAATACAGCCAGTTAAACCTGTGAAAGTTAACGAAAGATTCGGCATACGTTGTCTTTTATTGTTCGTTGAAAGTTTTCGGTATTTTTGAACCGGCCGCGGCCGCGCGAGTAGCCGTGACGTCATGCGCCGCTCCGCGCCGCCGGCGCGGCGGATCGATACGGTGACGGTGATGTAGTAGGCAGTGTAGGCACCTGCGCAGTCCGTACTAGCGGCGTGACCGTTGAACTCGAAAGCTCCGTACCTCGAAGATCGGCGCGTTTTCAACGTTGTTTCTGGCGATGAGCGGACTTGTCACTTGTTTCCGTCAACGCTCGGAGTAGTGTTACCTGCGTGAGTGACTCAGTTATCATTCTTCCGAGGAATCTCGCACCGGTAGGAAGTGTTTGTGCTTCGCGCGCGCTCGTCACCGACGTCACCGTGCTTCGTGCTGTTTTCGGAACGCGCTCGTTTCGGTGATTGGCATTCCTGCTTCCTCGTTTCGCGGGCCGCGGGAATACGCGCTACGCGATCGAGTACCGCGCGCCGTGTGCCGTGTGTGTAAAACAATTTATAGCGTTTTTCACTGGGAGAACTAGTGCGCACTAAGTGCGCACTCGCCGCAGGCAACGTGTTTCACTGGGCGTTTCGATGCGCGCGAAAATGGTGCGCGCTGTTTCACTGGGAAATCTAGTGCCGAGTTTTTGCACTATAGTGCGAGAATTCGGCACGAGCTCCGAGAGACGGTGTCAGTTCAGTGCAACATGGCTGCGTGGGATGGTGACAATGTTTCAAATTCACGAGATGCACGATTAGCATTTGGACTATTAAATTTGTTTTCTTCGTCATCATCCAGTAGTGATAAAGATGATTTATTATTAAAAGAAAATCCGCGGAAAATT
>NW_020228254.1:0-1026 GCF_003070985.1 Temnothorax curvispinosus
CAGCAAAAACCGAGGTGCCACATGGGTTTACAACTTTCCACGTGTGAAAAGCCCACGCACGTACTTTGCAAGGCACACTATGTGTATAGTTTAATGATAGTGGAGCCCCCCGCAGGGGGGCGGAACCTACTGCCTCCACGCATACACTGTCACGCGAAACGAGGTTCACGCACACCCCCCCGTGCTTTCGGGGGAGGTGCGGTAGTCCCGAAATAGTTCACGCATACACTTTCCACGCGAACCGAGGTTCACGCACACTCCCCCCCGTGCTTTCGGGGGAGGTGCGGTAGTCCCGAAATAGTTCACGCATACACTTTCCACGGCCACTAACGACGATGATGCTTCCTTGCTTGTCACCGCTTTCTTCCGTAATTTTGCAACAACGCGCTTTGTCTCAACTGCTGCAGCGTTAGGGGTGTGAGTTGTGTGCTTAGTTGTGTGAAATACAGTAGTACTGAAATTTTGGATGGGAAGATTTTTTCCGGGAGAAATTTTTTCCGGGGGAGATTTCTTCCGGGGGAGATTTTTTCCGGGGGAGATTTTTTCCGGGGGAGATTTCTTCCGGGGGAGATTTTTTCCGGGGGAAATTTTTTCCGGGGAGATTTTCCCGGGAACTTATTTCCGGGGAGGATTTTTCCGGGGAGATTTCTTCCTAGAATCGTACGCTGGTGAGCGGTCGACCGATGAGGAAATGACCAGGCGTCAACGCGGTAAAGTCGGACGGATCGTCGCTGAGTGGCGAAATCGGTCGCGAGTTGAGGCACGCCTCTATCTTGCATAAAATAGTCACGAATTCCGAGCAAGATAGAGTACGAGCACCGATCACCCGCTTGAGATGGTGCTTAAAACTTTTAACGCCAGTCTCCCAAAGCCCGCCGAAATGGGGATTGTCCCGATTGCGTACATTACAAATCGGACACGACAATATTTCCCGATCAGACACATTCCCGATCGGACACGGTGCCGATCGGACACAATCCCGATCGGACACAGTTACTATCGGACACATTTAGTTGCATTAAGACA
>NW_020228254.1:1036-2327 GCF_003070985.1 Temnothorax curvispinosus
GTGCCGATCGGACACGGTGCCGATTGGACACAATCCCGATCGGACACAGTTACTATCAGACACATTTAGTTGCATTCGGACACGGTGTCGATCGGACACGGTTACTATCGGACACATTTAGTTGCATTTGGACACGGTGTCGATCGGACACGGTTACTATCGGACACATTTAGGTGCATTCGGACACGGTGTCGATCGCACACGGTGCCGATTGCACACGGTGTCAATTGCACACGGTGCCGATTGCACACGGTGCCGATTGCACACGGCGCCGATTGCACACGGCATCGATTGCACACGGTGTCGATTGCACACGGTGGCGTTTGCACACGGTGCCGATTGCACACAGTGGCGATTGCACACGGTGCCGATCGGACACGGTGCCGATCGAACACGGTGCCGATCGGACACGGTATCGATCGGACACGGTGCCGTTTGGACACGGTCACGTTTGGAAATAAAATACGAAAGTTTATGTATATGTTCGAGATTGTTAAAACAATAATAAACTAAAAAACTATAGCATTACGCGAGGTTAAAAAAACTGTCATCGTATTATGTATTTATATCAAGAGTATGCGAGGAGCGAGACCGACCGTGACTTTTTACGAGTTGCGAGTACTCGAGATGTTGAAATAAATTATTTACGGATAGCACATTAAGCGGTAGTCAGAGCTACAAATCTATATAAAGATACGTATTGTTGCGCTCGCCGCAGTTCGAGATTGCGTCACTCACTCACTCGCGCAACCAGCACTCGCGGGCAATGAAGTGACATAATATAAGATGGTAAGGACTCGTTTTAATAGTACACACGAAATATTACAGAGATTCGAGCTGTCACGTTCGCACGAAGTCCGCCGCTCGAAAACAAACAACAACAGAACATTACAGGAAAATCAATAATTCATATCAGCTGGTCGTCAGGGACGATTCTCAACTCGCCGCTAGCACGGGCGCATACCGGGCGTCTCGGACAGACTCGCACGGGCGCAACACTGCCCCCCCCTTCTTCTCGATTGTCGTCCCGACAATTAGGGAGGGCAGTCTCCAAGCGGTTCCTCTTTTTCCCGCAGGCTCCAGGACTCCGAAACGATCCCCGCCCATTTCCGAGCTGTTGCTACGGGTTTCAGGCTTCGCTTCCTTCGTCCAACCCGCAATTTCCCGTCCTTTCTTATAAGACGAACTCGCAGGAACCCGCTTCTATTGCCCCGACGTTGACTTCCTCGTCGCCGTATCCCACTTCGTCGTCGATGTCACTCTTCCAGTTTTCGGACAAGGGGGGGGGGAA